>NW_024365382.1:585000-601188 GCF_014805655.1 Passer montanus
AAAAGAAATGTGAAAATCTATTTGGTTTCAGCAAATCATTTTATCCAGGGCCATGTGAGAAATGATTAATTAAGCCAGTGAACATGAACATCAGCAGAATGGGAAGCCAGGCAAGGGAAATGACAGTGATGAATGCTGGAAGGCTGAGCTGCAGCCTGGAAGAAGGTTAGCAGTGTTTAACATTTTTAAGGTTGACTCTGGCACTAAAAAAGTAGGGCAACATTGATGACACCTCCTAGTGACAATGTAATTGGGAGCACCAATGTGTAGGAGGACTGGGAAATCACAGAGGAAGGAGGGGATTGACCTTGACTGACATGCTCAAAATGGAATGAAAATTAGTAGTTAATTCTAGGCTTGGTACTAATCACCAGAATTTTTTGCTACGGGATGTAACTGCCTAAGAAGGAGAAGTAGGAGAACAGAATGGACATCCTTGTTATCAAAGAGTAAATGAGGGATTCATAATGAATCTGTGATGCCCACAAACATGACTCGTGAGTCTTCAGTAGGAATAGGGACTTCATCCCCAAAGGGCAATAGTCTCCATCTCTGTTTAAGAAAAAGAGATTTTGTCTAGGAAGAGCTAGAGAGACAAGGCTGATACCAGGAAGTCAAAATTTTTGATTCCTAGCTACAGAGCCAAACGATGTGGATACTGTACTTGGAGACACTGAGCAGTGACGTTTGGACAGGGGAAAGTCACTAAGTATGCCAATAAAACAGAAAAAAATACAAGAGAGAAATAAACCAAATGCAACAGCAAACTACAATCTGTACATTAGCCCAAACTGTAAATGAGCTGCAAATCATCAGAGACTGAGGTCTTGGCACAGCCTTCCTGCTGGAATAATGCAACTAAAAATTCTGCATTTCTTAGACAGAGCCTTAGGTGTTAATCATAAAGACTAAGTAACAAACCAGATAATTGGACTTCAAAGTTCAGAGGGCTCCATGTGCCTGAAGCTCTCTCTGAGGTGACTCAGCTGAGCAGGAGCAGAGGAACAGTTGCTCAAGCATGTTGACTCCATCACCTGAATGCCACCTCCATCTCTTCTTCCTGCTCTACCATGTCCTAAGGCATGCACAGACCAGCTCCAGCTTGCACACAATCAAAACAGCAAAATTCAGTTTCACCTACAATGCTGAGCAGCTCCCCATTGGCTTTTGGGGCTGGATGTTGTCCACCTTGAACTGACTGCAGGGAACACATTGCCACATACTCCAACCTGGAGCTACCTGCTTGCAAGTGTCCCCAATTTGAAGACACCACTGGTCTTTTTTAGCTGCTGGACAACATCCAGAGGAGATCAAGAGTGTGGCAGAATATCTCTCTGCCTGTGTGTTGTGGTTTGACAATGGCCAAATGGCAGGCAACCACAGCAGATGCTTGCTCACTCACTACTTGCTCCCCTGCTACAACTGGGCAGAGGAGAGGAAAAAAAATCAAATGAAGGGTTCATGAGTTAGGATAAGGACTCAGAGAAAACACTCCAAGGGCAAAACAGGCTCAACTCAAAAGTACAAAATGAATTTATTACTAACAAAGTCAGAGGAGGATAATGATAAGTAAAATGAGCCCTTAAAACACCTTTTACCCCAACCCCTTCCTCCTTCCCACCAACAGCTCAGGGAGACGGGATGGGGGTTTTGGTCAGGTCATCACCGAGATTTTCTTCCACTGCTCAGGGAGAGAAGTCCTTCCTCTGCGACATCATGAGGCCCCTTCCCACAGGAGACAGTTTTTGTGAACTTCTCCAGCATGGTTCCAATCTCACAAGCACCAGTCCTCCCAGAACTGCTGCAATGTGAGCATCTTCCATGGGCAAACATTCCTCCCAAAACTGCTGCAGCATGGGCCACTCTTCCACGGTGTACAATCTTCCAAGGAAAGGCTGCTCCTGGAAGCAGGGCTCCCTCTCTTCACCAGGTCTCTCACTGGATCACAGCATCCTCCAGGCATCCACCTGCTCTGGTGTGGGTGGATCTCTGCATCCCTCGTGGATCCCCATGGGCTGCAGGGGCACAGCTGCTTCTCCATGGACATCACCATGGCCTGCAGAGGAATCTTTGCTCTGGCACCTGGAGCACCTCCTGCCCCACTGACCTTGGTGTCTCCATGTTGTTTCCCTCACATGTTCTCACCTCCTCCTCTTCTCTGGCTACAAAAAACCTGTGTCCACTTTGTTTTGATTTTCTTCTTAAATATGTTATCACAAAGGCGTTACCAACATCTCTAGCTGGGCCAGTTTTGGCGAGCAGCATGTCCATCCTCAGAGCCATCAGGGCTTTTCTGTGAAAGCTTCCAGCAGCTTCTCACAGAAGCCAGCTCTGTGGCCACCCTGCACTACCAAAGACCAGGCCATGCAGGACCAACAAAGCCTGTATCATCCATCTCCATGCTCTGTGTCTTAATAAACACTAGGGCCATTAGTCATTAGTTACTCATACAACCGGTCCCTGTGGTTTCAGCAGACATTGTGTCTCCTCCTGCTACTAAAGGTATGTATCAAGTGACCCCTGAGACAGAGCTCAGCCTTGCCAGAGCTGCCAAACACCTCTCTGAACAGCCTTTTCTGGATGGAAGAAAAGATTGTGCCCCTTCCCTTCCACCTAAGAAAACTGGATCCATCTGCCTACACGGTTACTTTAATAAACACTCTCATAGCTGAAAAAACAAGGATTTGGAGAATGGTATCTGCCCGGGAATGTTCTCCGGCAGTGGAGTCTGGGATAGCCCTCACTCATGCTGTTAAACCTCTTTAACCTCTAAAACCAAGGTGGTTGCATCCAAACTGATTGTAGGGATAAGTTCTTGGCTTGGGAGTGTGTGCTACCAAACTCAGCGTGAGAAGTGGGCTAGGGAGTGTACATGATGTTTCCACACCCAGGAACATGTCCTGGGACTCTTTAATTTACTAGTACAGACACAGCTATGGATCTGATCAGAAATTTCAGAAGGCAATGGAAAATTTCCCATCTTACAGCATAAGTAGTGTTATTAGCATTTTCACCAAGATAGGAGATGCCCTCCACTGAAGATTTTCAAGAACAGGTTAGATAAAATCACAGAAACATAGAATGGCCAGAATGGCTTGGGTTGGAAGAGACCTTAAAGCTTATCTTGTTCCATTCCCCTTCCACAGGCACAGACACCTTCCAGCAGACCAGGCTGCTCCAAGCCCCATCCAACCTGGCCTTGGACCCTTCCAGGGATGAGGCAACCACAGCTTCTCTGGGCAACCTGTGCCAGGGCCACAGCATGCTCACAGCCAAGAATTTCTCCCTGATATCCCTTCTAACCCTGCCATCTGACAGTGGGATGCCATTCCCCCTTGTTCTGCCCCTCCAGGCCCTCGCTCAAAGCCCCTCTCTGGCTCTTGAAGCCCCTTTAGGCACTGCCAGGAGCTCTGAGGTCTCCCCAAAACCTTCTCCTGTCCAGCCTGAACACCCCCAGCTCTCCCAGCCTGTCTTCAGAACAAGGAGGAGTATGACTTTCCTGCCCTTTTGTATCTTGGTCCAGCCTTCCTGTGTGGACATCCCTCCCTAAATTATCTCTGCTGTATCTCTGAAAACCAGGCAGCAAGTCTCCAGTGCTGACTCATTCATCTCTATAGCTACTACAAATTCTCATTTGCTCCACATCCTTGGTACCTCCAGGGTTTGAGATGAATGACAGAACATTAGCAACAGGCGATTCATTAGTACTAGAGGCAGTCCAAAATTTTCCATTGAAGCCTTTATTGTCTTGTTTCCTCTGCTAGGAAAGGAAGTTGGTGGGAGGGAAAAAATAATTGGTTTGGTAAAAACAATTAAATCTGGTTTCACAATATTCCTTCTCAGGGAGAAATTAATTCTCTTCATACTCATTTTGATACCTTACTCATTTTGATACCTTACAAAGGTAAATGGTTCCTTTCAGTTTTGTATCTTTTTTTTTTTAGGGAATAAAGCTAACAAAAGAAGCAGAATGCAAGACAAAGAAGGGGGCAAAAAACACCCAAGAAACACCTAATTCTGTTATTTTCCCATAATTTCCAGATAAAAATGGAAAGCATTCATTCATTCCTTCTTTTATTTTTGCCAAATGTGCTTTTGATTGTTTCACTGTGCAAATGACACTGTGAGCATATTTTGTTGCTTGTTCTCTCTGATCCCAAGCCCCCAGTCAAGTCCAGCCCGCTCCATCCTTTGGTGCACCAGGGAGAAATGCTCTGTCCATCCCACCCAGAAGTTCAGGAGGAGAAATCCCCTCACCCACACAAATAAAGCCCTCACAGAACTGAACAAGAAACAGCTTCACCCACCACCAGTGGCTTTCCATGGGGCTTGTCACTGACCTGACTGAAGGATTTCCAGGTCCTTGGTCCCTCAGGGTCCACAGGCCACCCTGAGAAGCAGGACCAAAGAGAAGGGGGGTAGGGTGAAGGAGATGTAACCTGCCTTGGTTACCCATAAACTTGGGCAGCTCATGTGCTGGGGAGGGAAACTGAGGCAAGAAGCCCCGCAGTGCTGGAACCATTGCACACCCAGTGAGAGCAGTGGGAATAAGTACATTAAAAAATCCCATATATAACTGAATAGTTAACAAGTTAGAGTTAATAAATATATAAATATAAAAATATAAATAATGTAAATACTATGAATAAGATAAACAAATACTAGAAATACTGGAAATAAATTCTATTTATTCTGTAGGATCCCTGGGCACAGGAAGTCTCTGGCAGACATCCACAGTCCTGCCACTCTGGCTTCACTGAAGGCTTCTTGCTCAAATGCTAACACAAACAAATCCCTCATCCCTCTGGCTGGGAGGAACCTCCATCTTCCATGGACATCACCAGCAGGCACCACCTCTGCTCTGTACCTCTGTGTGACCTGGGGGGAGGTCACAGGCACACGGTCTCTGTGATATTCTAGGTACACAGAGGTTAAAAAAAGAGAATTCTTCCCTTTAGCATGGACTTCCCCCGTGACCTTGGGCTGGTCGCTGACTCCATCCCATGCTCTCAGGTATTCCTCACATGGAAATAATTCCCAGTGGGACAGAGTGAGCTTAAAAACTACTGCTGGGCTGCTCTTTGGTTTCACCAAGGAATTGTTTGCCAGCCTTGGAAACACTGATTTGCAGCAGTGACAGAGGACTGTAAGGAAATCTGCCCCCCACCACTCTCTGCTGATGGGGAGCTTTCATCCATGCACATGGAACAAAAGCCCCGTGTGAGCCATCCTTGCTCCTCTCTAGCAAGAGGCCATTAGGAGGCAGTTTTTGGCTGCTGGGTGGGCTGTAAGGCTGCCCCAATCGGCTGTGAGTCTCCATCCTTGGAGATGTACAATATCCACCCAGCATGCCAGCAGCCAGGTTCTTGGCAGTAATTAGGATTTGGAGAATTTGGTTTTTTGTAAGAATCCAAACAATAAACAACATTTAGAAGATGCCTAATTTGAACAGGCAATGAGAACAATTAGCCAAAACATCACTTATGCATTAATGAAGAGGCGCTTCTATGGCTGAGCGTCAGAGCAAACACTTCTGCAATATGCAGCAAGGAAGAAAAACATGGAAGTGGGAGGACACTTTCCCAAGTGGAAAGAGAAGCCCTAAGCACTGTGAAAGCCGACAAGCAACACAAAGAAAGCTGAATCCTTCTAGTTCTTCTTAGCTTTAACATCCCTGTTGATCCAACCCCTTTCCTTGGGGAGGAATCCTAGCCCAGTGCCTTAGGAATTTGCTGGAGCAGACTGGAGGGATAGGAAAGCGAGCAATTTGCATTTAAATATGCAAAGAAGTCCAATTATCCTTTGTAGCAGTGAAAGAGATGCAGCACATCGGCCCTCCAGTTCCAGGAGAGCTTTCTGCTTTAGCCCTGCTACCAAGGTGAGCAGACAAAAAGCCGAGTCTCAGTTCACAGCAGATGTAAGGGCTGTGTCACTCCCCGAGACTCCTTTCCCAACACTCTCCAACCCTGTAAAACAGAGCCCCCCAAAATCCCTGGCCACTTTCTTGTGTCTCAGCCAAGCACCACGTCACACCTGGATGCACCTGAGCCTCCAGCATTACCCAGGGAGAGTTAAGAACTGATGCCAAATGACAGCAAAAATCAAGATCTCACTGCTTGAACTGTTTCCCACTCAGGGAGGGGGGAAAGCAGATGATTGTCAGCTTTGCTCAGTGGGACAGAGGAGTCAAGTCCCAGCTTCATCCTAAATCTGCATGAATGCATTACCTGCTTGATGGCCAGGTGTCACCTCTAATCTCCCCAAGAAGGAAAATAAATCATTCAGAGGCATAAACAGCTCAGCATTCACACAGCTATTGAGAAAAGCAAAACGGCTGCAGTGACACTTCTTGTCACCACAGCTTTGCTCTATGCCACTTCCACTCAGGTCTCGGCAGTGGTGGGCTCTGCCAAAGAAAGTGCTGGAAAACACAACTGCAGCAAACCCTCCTTGCACACGTACATGCAGGGCAGCCACCCCATCACTTGTTTTTGCATTCCCAACACACCGAACGCCCTGAGGCGGAGAGAAACAACAACAGCAGCTCACTGCAAGGAGCTTCACACTCCGAATCCCAAACAAGGTCTACTGCTGAAGTGAATTAAGGGCATCCGTTTCTACTTGGCTGGGGGGGGACAGAAGGATGTGTCATCCCCTGCTGCGCTGCATTAAAACATGGCAGCATCTGAAGGCTGCCCCACCCAAGCGGCCTAGGATGCGTGTCCCTCATCCTGGCGCATCCCCGGGATGCTTTGTCTTGAGCGTGGGCCAGCCTAAGATGCTTCCTGGGACTCTCCTGCGCCTGGGGCATCCCATTCGTGCCTGGCCCCCTCCCCGATGATACGGTCGGGTTGCCGGTCCTTTGGGTTGGCTGCAGCCTGACAGCCAGGGACGTGCTTGGGAAGGACCAGAGGTGACTTGCACATTCCACAGAGGTGACCCCAAACATCGCCCCTATGGAAATCCAAGGTGGTGGGTGTCTTTGAATTTTGGAATGCACTGGAGGGGAGGGAACAAAAGACACTGCTGCCAAACCCGGCAAAGCGCCAACAAAAAGTGTCCATGTATTCACTACCTGCACAATACCTACTGCCCCCATCATCGATTCCCAGAGAGGTGGGGAATTTAAGGACACCCCCCGGGCAGGAAATCGGCAAGACCCCCTGGAATGTTTCACCACAGCCTCACTCCCAGGGTGGGATGCTCCTCCAGGGAAGCGCACAGGGGGACTGGGTAAGAGCTGACGAGGGGCCGGCAGGTTGGGGATCTAGATGGATGAATTTGGGGGCCGGGGATGTGTCTCCTCACCTGTAGGACGAGCTGACCCCCGCCGCCACCTCCTCTTTGATCTGCCTGTTGACAGCATCGGCAGCAGCCCGGCCTCTGCTCGGCTCCGCCGGCTGCCCGCCCGCCTCCTCCGCCTTCTTCCGACCCTTCTCTCTGCCATCCCCGGGCCGCACTGCTTTGGGATGCTCATCCTCCACCTCGGCGTGTTCCTCCTTCTTCTCGGGAGGGAGGTGCACCTTCCGCCGCTTCTCCTGAGCCGGTTTCTCCGGGGCAGCGCGGTCCAGGGCCAGGACGGGGGAAGGTCCCGGTTTGGGGATCCAGGGATGGTCGCCCCGCTTGGGGATAGGCCAGGCACGGAAATCCTTCTGGTACTGCGTCTCCTTCTCGAAGGGAGTGTCCGAGGGCTGGTACTCGCTCTTGGGCTTGCAGCTCGGCTCCGGCCGCTGCACCTTCCAAGGCTTGTAGTCGTGCCGCATGACCGAGTCGGCCGGGGGAGAGGCGTGCGGGGCCGGGCCGGGCCGGGCGGGGCCGGGAGCCGGCTCAGCTCCGCCGGCCCCCGCGGCCGCCTCGCCGCCGGGCTGGGTCTCGATGGGGGCCGCGGGGCGCGGCGGGGCCGCGGGGGCGGCAGGATGCTCGGTGGCCTCCGAGTACTTGGTGAAAACCAGCGGCACGGCGATGTCCGCCTTGTCCAGCTGGTTCCAGAAGCGGGCGATGCAGCAGGCGCGGGTGATGCAGGGCCACGCCATGGCGGCCCCGCGCCGGGAGCGACCGCTCCGCGCTCCGAGCCCCGCTCCGCTCCCCGCCCCAGCGCCGCGCTCCGCCCGCACCGGGGCGGGAGCCGGGCGGGGCTTGCACGCACACGGGCACGGCACCGACACGGGAAAGACACGGACACACCTGCACCTACACACGCGTGTGATGCACGGCTATGGGCGTGCCCACGCCCGCACATCCATGCATTCATTGCACACGCGTGTTGTGGAAAATGTGTATTTTATGATCGGCTTTTCGCAAGTATTAAATGAATGTTGTATTATGCTAGAAAGTTATGATGTATTCATTTGTTTAAGTAGTGTAATAAATATAGTCTAAGGTTATAACATAATGTTAAAATAGAAACTATGCTATGCAAGATACTTGTTTAAGAAAGGACTCGCACCAGATAGCAGCCACAGGACACCTAAATCTTTCAGAGAAAGGGAATTTATTGCTCCCTTATCAGCAGAAAACGAACTTCTTCCCACCTCGCTCAGACGGCATGAGGATTAAGAGGAAGAAGTTGACAGTGACCAGACAGAATCCTGTGTTTGAATGGAATTTATGCATCATGTATGAGGTGCATGAATATGCAACAGGCGATTGTTTTTAAGGGTTAATCCTCTGTTAACGGGGGTCCTTTTTCGGGCTTGTGTTGCCCTGAAAAAGGTACCCGGACGTCCATATCTCTTTGTTTTTATTGTCTCATATTGTCCTAATCTCAAACGTTCAAATTTTATTATTCTAATTACATTACTATTTTTATAACCATTTTATTACTATTAAAATTTTAAAATTTCAAAAACAAGTGATTGGCGTTTTTTACACGTGTGATGCACGGCTGTGGGTGTGCCCACACCTGCACAGCCACAGAGCTCACACACTTGTGAGACTTGGCTGTGTGTGTGCACAGACCTGCACAGCCACACACACT
Source organism: Passer montanus (assembly GCF_014805655.1). Taxonomy (NCBI): domain Eukaryota; kingdom Metazoa; phylum Chordata; class Aves; order Passeriformes; family Passeridae; genus Passer; species Passer montanus. Next base: position 593,978 of record NW_024365382.1, read on the forward strand.
TGCAAACACATGTGAAACACACCCATTCATGTGTGCACACACGTGCTTGGTCACAGGCCTGCACACACATGTACAAGGCACTCGTGTGTGCACATACATGCTCGCATACAGGGTCACAGAAACCTGCACATACAGATTTTTAAAAGCCCGTGTGTGTGTGTGTGTGCACAGCTGCACTGCCACAGACCTCCACAGCTGCACATCTGCACAGACATGAGGGGACACACCTATGTGGCCCATGTATGCACAGACCTGCACACTTCATACGCACCTGGACAGACACACCTGCACAATCACGCACCTGCACACACGCATGCCAAACAGGCAAACCCAACAAACACTCCTCACACACCTGTGCAAATATGGGCCAGTCATATACATGCATGTGTGGACACACGCGCACAATTGATCACACACATCCACACATATGTGCAAGGCGCCCGTGTGTGCATACGTGGTCACACACACACCTGCACCCACACATAAGAGATGTATGTGTTTGTGTGCACACATCTGCACAGTCACACACAGCTGCACTCATGTGGAGACATGCCCATGTATCTGCAAGGACACACACCAGAGCATAAACCTGCAAGAAATGCACATGCGTGTGTGCAGACACACAAATGCTTGGTCACATGCCTGCACACATATGTGCAAGGTGCCCATGTGTTCATGCACGTGCATGCATGGTCACTCACACCTGCACGCACTCATGCACAGGAATGCAAACACACATGCAAGACAGTCTTGTGTGCACACACCTGCACAGGCACATGGGCACATGCACACACATGTCAACTGCACGCAGACACATGGACACGCAAAACCACACAAATCACGTTCACACATGCAGGTTCTCGTGTAAGTGTAGATGCTGTGCACACTGACATTTGTACACACAGATGTGCATGCGTATGTACGTGTGCATGACTGTACACACATGCAAGCACATCCAAACACATGCACGTATACTCAAACCTGTACACATACACAGAACTCACAATTCACACATGCAGGTTCTCATGTAAGTGCACACTGACAATTGTACACACAGATATGCACACGTGTGTACACACACATGACTGTACACACATGCAAGCACATCCAAACACATGCACGTATACTCAAACCTGTACACATACACAGAACTCACAAAATTCACAGAATTCACAGAATGACAGGGTTGGAAGGGACCTTCAGGTGCATGTATACTCAAAACTGTACACATGTACAGAACTCACAAAATTCACAGAATTCACAGAATGACAGGGTTGGAAGGGACCTTCAGGATCATCACGTCCAACCCATGCCCCAACACCTCAACTAAGCCACGGCACCGAGCACCATATCCAGGGATGGTGACTCCACCACCTCCCCAGGCAGGCCATTCCAGTACTTTATCACTCCTTCCATGAAAAACTTTTTCCTGATATCCAACCTACATTTCCCTTCCCTGCACTCAGCCCTGTACACACATGCACAAACATGCACATGAACAACTGAAAATGCACCCCCGTGCTCATACATGCACACCTGCATTCACATGTGCAAGCACACACCTGCACACAGACATAAATATGAACATGCACACACATACGAACACACACACAGCTGGACATGTCTGTCCACTCACATGTGCCCATGCTGCACATGCACATTTGTATGCACAAGCACATTCCTATGTGCACGTGCATGAACACATATGCACATACACACAGATGTGCACATACACGTCCAGTCTCACAAATGTGCATGTGCTGTAGACATGCATGTGAACATGTGAACAGATGCACCCATGAGCAGACAGACACAGAGACAACATGTGTGTACTCCCTTGTGCATGCACTCATGCACAGATACTTGCTCACATGTGTGCACATATGGGAGCTGCCCATCTGTGTGCACACGTATGTGCACACACACACATTTATTATTTTATTTTTTTATTTATTATGATATAATTTTATTATTTTATTATTTCCTTTTGCCTCTTTTGCAGTTGCAAACCCAAATCAAAATATCCCCCCACACCTCCTGCTGACAGCTTCTTCTGAAATCTGATTCCCAAGGTAAATTCACAGCCCCAAATCCCACCTTCCTTTCTAGCTTTGCCTCCACCTTCACCCCATCCATCATGCCAGCCCTCCAACCCTTCTGCCATCCTTCTGTTTCTCCGTCCTGCCATCAGTCCCTCTACCCCTCCCTCACTCCATTCCTCCCTCTGCTTCTCCATCACTTCATTCCTCCATCACTCTATTTCTCCATACCTCCATCTTTCCATTCATCCCTCCATTCCTCTCCATCCCTTCATCCCTCCATCCCATTCTCCCACTGTCCCTCCATCACTCCCTCAAGCCCTCCATTCTTCTCTGCATCTTTGTCTTTATTCCCCGGTGTCAATAAAGTCCATTTGCACCCAAATCACATCCACACTTGAAGCCCTCCAGTCTTTGTCAGCCTTGCAGCACTGCCAGCATTTCCACCGGGAGCAGAACTCAAATAAAACCAGTGAAATCCACACACCCAAATGCTGAATTACAAAGAGAAAAAGCAATTCCCACTCATCAGCGACTGCAGCTGCTGGGAGTGCAGTGAAAAGCAGGATTATCCCTGTGGGAATTGTTTCTCTACTATAATGCTTTGTATTCTCTTATTGATTCTTAGGCCCTGGGGATTTTGGGCTTGGGTTTGGTGTTTTTTCTTCGCTTGTCTTTGCCTGGAATGGTTTAATTTTATTCTCACCTGTAGGCAAATTGTGGAAACTCATTTTATGGATGGTATTGGAGCACTCAGTGCTGGGGATGGATGGCTCGAAAAGCTGCCTTTGGAAAGAGAATAAATAAATATCAACTAGAGGTGTCTTTACAGAGACATTACTTTGTCTTCCATAACTATATCATTCCTGCTATTACATCCAGTGCAATTAAAAGTGAGGATTGCAATTAAAGATTTAGGAAGCACCTCAGTATTTCCCAAGTTGGGACCCAAACCATAGTGCTCTGGGGCATCAATGCACTGCGCATCACCTCTGTAAGTGTGCGGTGCACTCCTGAACATCCATGATAGATGTGCTCATCACTGCTTAGGCTGGGCTTTGAAACAGAATCATAGAATAATTAAGCTTGGAAAAGTCCCCTAAGATCACTGAGTCCAACCATTCCATCAGCACTACCAAGACCACCACTAAACATGTCTGTGAAAAACACGTTCAGTCTCCTGTGAAAATGTAAAAAGTTTAATAAAGGACAACAGGAGACAAGGACCACAGAGCAAAGGTTATTCCAGCCAGGTGCATCTTGGCACTCAGCCAAAACCACACTGTTATCTTTGAAGAAACCCTTTAAATACCTTTTCCCTTACATCAGCCTGTTGCATATTTGTAGACCCTTATGCATAATAAACTTTTCCCCAAACTAGTTTACATATTTTTACATGGCCCCTCCTTGGGTCCACCTTTTTAGAGCATGATATTCCTTGGTTGTGATTTTGGTCCATTTTTATCATCCTCTTAAGTTTTGGGCCTTGGTCCACACTGTCTTCAGACAGTGAGTGCTGATAGTTGGCATATCTGTAGCAGGTGTCCTCATCCTATGTTCACTGGATGTTATCCCATTCAAGCAGGCATTTTAACACAAGCATAGCTATTTCACTACTATGTCTAACTTAATTAACAACCGAAATAAAAAACTATATCTTTATAACAAAGTTACTTCAACATTACACATATAAAATCCAGTTTAATATTTGTGAAAAGCCAATATTATAATATGCATCTATAGCATGTCCCAAATGCCACACCTACATGGCTTTTAAATCCCTTCAGGGATAGAGACTTCACCACTGCCTTGTGCAGTCTTTGCCACGGCTTGACAATCCTGTCCATGAAGAATATCCAGCCTAAACCTCTCCTTGTGCAACTTGAGACCATTTCCTCTTGTCCTGTTGCTTGTTACCTGGGAGCAGAGCCCAACCTCCACCTGGCTCCAGCCTCCCTCCAAGGAGTTATTATGAATGGAGATGAGCTTAGACAAGTCCTGCCTTTGACTCAGATTTCTGGCACTGCTCTGTTTGGGGCAGCCTGCACCCAGATTGCTCTTGTTTGAAAGTTCTTAATAATGGCTGAGTAGGTCTATTACAAAGTGAATTATTTATTGAATAGACACAAAATTAGCAGACATAAGACTTTGAACAGACTACTTACTACACAGGAGAAAACAAAAAACTCCTAGTAGATAAAATACAGTGCACAATAAAAAGGTGCCTATATTACAGCTAGCTAAGAAATAGTATAGATTAGGATTCAATGTAACTTACCAACAAATTGATGATGGAGTACACATAGAATTCTTTCACTCAGTTTTCGGGAAAGTATCCACAGAATTTGCATCTAAATTCTGGGGAGAAGTCCTACACATTTCCAAGGTGTGTGTAGGAGGTCTGCAAGGAAGATGTGCAATCAAAGTATTACAATAGGATCAAGATTTCTGACTGGTGAAGTTCAAGATTGTGTTAATTTTTAAATAGTCTCAATAATTTCATTTCTCTTAAAGCTGCCATGGTGATTTTTGAGAGTGTGAACCCAGTCTTGCTCTGTGAACTGCTGCCCACAGAGGCCCTGCACATGTTTGTGCACTTTCCTGCAGAAAACCTTTCAAATTGTGTTGGGAAGGATAAAGGTTTGACAAGACAGTTTCACAGATATGTATGTTTGACAGAAAGATTTTTGAATGTAAAATCTGAAGAAGGAATATAAATAAAGCAATTTTTGACATACAGGAAAAGAATTGCTGAGCCAGTTTTACTGGAATAAAGGGTCTTCAGGCCTGTCTGACAGCTGTAGGCACAGGCTCTGTCACCCACGACTCTGGACTGCTGTAACATTTTGGATGTAATAAACTGCATTTTGAAGACCTGCCTGGAGTACTGCATCTCTCATTCAGGCTCTTACTAATGGTGCCCATGTTTTAGTTGGCAAAGTCAGATTTATTGGCAGTAAGAGACCTCCTGGTAAACTCAGAAGGAAGCGGCCGCAAGGATCAGGCACCTGGAAGGAAGGTGACCGGGGCCCAGACAGGAATTGCTGCTGGACAATACCCAGATTGGAACCTCAATGTGCAACACTTGCTGCATAGCTGGACAGCAGGTGAGCACAGGGAATAATGGGGCAGAATAGGTCTGTCACTTGGAGAGATGTGTATCAGCATTTAAAATCTTTGTGTGAGAAATATGTGTTTTATGATTGGCTTTTTGCAAATATTAAAATGAATATTATACGTGTTATGTTAGGAAGTTGTGCTGTATTAATTTTCTTAGGTAGTGTGTTAAATATAGTCTCAGGTTATAACATAATGTTAAAGTAGAAACTATGCTATGTAGGATACTTTTTTTAAAGAGAGGACTGGCACCGAGATAGCAGGCACAGGACACCTAAATCTTTCAGAGAAAGAAAGAGAATTTATTGCTCCACTATCAGAAGAAACTAACTTCTTCCCACCTTGCTCAGCCCTGAAGACACCGATAGGATTAGGAGGAAGAAGTTGACACTGACCAGACAGAATCCTTTTTTGAATGGAATTTATGCATCATGTATGAGGTGTATGAATATGCAACAGGCTATTGTTTTTAAAGGTTAATCGTCTGTAAACGTTTCTGTCCTTTCTGGCTCATTTTGCCCAGAAAAAGATGCCTGGACCGTGTGTAACTCTTTGTTCTTATTGTCTCATATTGTCCTAATCCAAATTTTTATTACTCTAATTATATTACTATTTTTATAACAATTTTATTACTATTAAACTTTTAATATTTTAAAAACAAGTGATTGGTTACACATTTGGTTAAATCCAGTCCAAGTAAATCACAAAAAAAACCCAACCAAAAAACAAAAACTTAAAAATCTTCTAGCATGCCCTGAGATCAACTTCCCAAATGCCAATCCCACGGCTGTCTATACCATAGACTACTGGGACTCCGTAGGGTCAAATTACACAATGCTATTTCTAAGAGACCGTGAAAAACAACCAGATTTGTTTCAAAATGGCCCCAGGGACTCCCCAGTGCCTAGAGGAGAGCTTTCAACCCAAAAAGAAATGCTAAGCCCCGGTAATCACCCGGGTTTGCTTCCCGGTTCGGAAGAATCCCCGCAGGGATGGGATTTCCAGCAGCCTGGCAGTCTCAGAGCATGGAATCCCATGCCCCCTCAGGAAATTAAAGAACGGTTTTACACAAGGGCAGCCTCCACGGCCTGGCGCCTGTCCCTGTGCGGCGGGGCCGGCGTGGGCTCCATGGCCCGGGGCCGGCCGCGGCTCGGGCTCCGTGACCCACCAGGCGCTGCCTGCCATCGAGGCACCCAAGGCGGCCAAGAAGGACCAAGAAAAAGGCCAGAAGTTGACTCCACAGGGACCTGCACCTCATGGCCAAGCAAGCCGCCACCACCACCAAGAGCCACTGAGGGAGCCAAAAAGTCATCCCCCAGATCTCTTGAAGCTAGCAAGGCTTTAGGGAAAATTACTGATGCTCTGCAAAATAGACAAACACTGCGCTTGATAATCCAGATTAATTGTTCCAGATAAACCTTTATTCCTTTCAGTTTTAGGAGAAACGCTGAGACTGTATGGCCTCATTTTTCAGGGGACTCCTCTCAAAATGATCCTTTGTTGATAATTGAATGGGTTTTCTAGCGACAACAAATTGTGTCTTTGGCTTACCTGTATAACCATTTTATTACTGTTAAACTTTTAATATTTTAAAACCAAGGGACTGGTTGCACATTTGGTTAAATCCAGTCCAAAAAAACCAAAAAAAAAAAAAAAAAAAAAAAAAAATTAAAAATCTTCTAGCATGCACTGAGATCAACTTCCCAAATGCCGATCCCACGGCTGTCTATACCATAGACTACTGGGACTCCGTAGGGTCAAATTACACGATGCTATTTCTAAGAGACCCTGAAAAACAACCAGATTTGTTTCAAAATGGCCCCAGGGACTCCCCAGTGCCTAGAGGAGAGCCTTCAACCCAAAAAGAAATGCCGAGCCCCGGTAATCACCCGGTGCTGCTTCCCGGTTCAGAAGAATCCCTGCAGGGATGGGATTTCCAGCAGCCCGGCAGTCTCAGAGCATGGAATCCCATGTCCGCTCAGGAAATTAAAGAATGGGTTTTACACAAGGGCAGCCTCCATGGCCCGGCGCCTGTCCCTGTGCGGCGGGGCCGGC
>NW_024365383.1:0-1506 GCF_014805655.1 Passer montanus
GACACTCAAAGTGATCTATGGGGGACATTCAGGGTGACCTGTGGGTGACCCTTGAAGTGACCCATGGGGGACATTGGGGTGGCCCTTAAAGTGACCCATGTGAAGTGACCTTGAAGTGACCCCCATGGGACATTTGGGGTGATCTGTGGGGGACACTCAAGTGACCCATGTGGGACATTCGGGGTGACCCTTAAAGTGACCCACAGGGGACATTTGGGGTGACCCTTGAGGTGACCCCTTTGGGACATCTGGGGTGATCTGTGGGGGACACTCCAAGTGACCCACGTGGGACATTTGGGGTGACCCTTGAAGTGACCTGGAAGTGACCCACGTGGGACATTCAGGGTGACCTGTGGGGGACACTCCAAGTGACCCACGTGGGACATTGGGGTGACCCTTGAAGTGACCCCCATGGGACATTCGGGGTACCCCAACTTGTCCAAGCTCTGTGTGACCCCAGCAAGGTCCAAGGCCACCCTCACCCCTCGGGGCGGGTCTGGGGGCGCGTGTCCCCCTCAGGTGTATGCCCTGACCCCGTGCCCCCCAGATTACCAGTTCGGGATCAGGCTGGGTGTCCCTGTGGGGGTGTCCCTGACCCTTTGGGGTGCCCCTGACCCTTTAGGGGTGTCCTTGTCCCTTTGGGGGTGTCCCTGACCCTTTGGGGTGCCCCTGCCCCCCGTGCCCCCCAGATTACCAGTTCGGGATCAAGCTGAGTGTCCCTGACCCTTTAGGGGTGTCCCTGTCCCTGTGGGGTGTCCCTGACCCTTTTGGGGTACCCCCTGCCCCCCGTGCCCCCCAGATTACCAGTTCGGGATCAAGCTGCTGTCGGCGGCGCCGGGCGGCGAGCGCAAGGTGCTGATCGTGTTCAACGCGCCGAGCCCCCAGGACCGGCTGCGCTTCGCCAGCGACCTGCGCGAGAGCGTGGCCGAGGTGCAGGAGATGGAGAAGTACCGGGTGGAGGGTGAGCACCGCGGCACCGGGGCACCAAAATGGGCACTGGGGGCACCAAAATGGGCACTGGGGGCACTGGGAGGGGCACTGGGGGCACTGGGAGTGCTGGGGGCACCAAAAAGGCACTGGGAGCACTGGGAGGGATACTGGGGCACTGGGAGAGGCACTGGGGGTACTTGGAGTGCTGGGAGGGGCACTGGGGGCACTGGGAGGGGCACTGGGAGGACCAAAATGGGCACTGGGAGGGGAGGCACTGGGGGCACTGGGAGTACTGGGGGCACTGGGAGGGGCACTGGAAGTGCTGGGAGGGGCACTGGGAGTATTGGGAGTGCTGGGAGGGGCACTGGGAGCATCAAAATGGGCACTGGGGGCACTGGGACGGGCACTGGGGGCACTGGGGGCACCAAAATGGGCACTGGGAACACTGGGAGGGGCACTGGGAACACTGGGAGTGCTGGGGGCACCAAAATGGGCACTGGGAGTGCTGGGAGGGGCACTGGGAGCGCTGGGAGGGGCACTGGGAGCACTGGGGGCACTGGGACGGGCACTGGGGGC
>NW_024365383.1:2703-3218 GCF_014805655.1 Passer montanus
CACCAATGGCTGGAGGGATTTGGGGTCCCTGAGAGGTCTCTGGGGGGATTTGAGGTACCCTGGGGGGTCCCGGGGGGATTTGGGGTGTCCTGAGGCATTTGGGGTGCCCTGGGGGGTCCCTGAGGGATTTGGGGTCCCTGGGGGGATTTGGGGTACCCTGGGGGGTCCCGGGGGGATTTTGTTTGGGTTCCCGTGGGGGCCCGCGGGGGGATTTGGGGTGTCCTGAGGCATTTGGGGTGCCCTGGGGGGTCCCTGAGGGATTTGGGGTCCCTGGGGGGATTTGGGGTACCCTGGGGGGTCCCGGGGGGATTTGGGGTGCCCTGAGGGGATTTGGGGTCCCTGGGGGGATTTGGGGTACCCTGGGGGGTCCCGGGGGGATTTGGGGTGCCCTGAGGGGATTTGGGGTCCCTGGGGGTCTCCCCTCACTGCCCCCCCCCCCCCCAGGCAAGCGGGGCCGGCGGAACAGCGTGGGGTCCCTGGACAGCACCATCGAGGTGAGGGGACAGTGCCACCCC
>NW_024365384.1:0-207 GCF_014805655.1 Passer montanus
AAAAAACACTAAAAAACCCAAAAAAAGCAAAAAAAATTTAAAAACAAAAAAAATATTTTTAAAGCCAAAAAAAAATTTTTAAAGCCCAAAAAAATTGTTAAAGCCCAAAAAAAAATTGTTAAAGCCCAAAAAAAATTTGTAAAGCCCGAAAAAAAATTGTTAAAGCCCAAAAAATATTTTTAAAGCCCCAAAAAAAAATTTTTAAAG
>NW_024365385.1:0-207 GCF_014805655.1 Passer montanus
CAGCTGGGGGTCAGCGGCCGGAGGGGGGAGGGGCTGGGGGAGGTCAGCGGCCGACGCGCCCCAGGGAGCTGTGGGGGAGGGGAAAACGCCTCAAACTGAGCCTAAAACTAGAGCCCAAAACCCCAAAAACTGAGCCCAAAATCTCTAAAATTGAACCCAAAACCTGAGCCCAAAATCCCTAAAATTGAACCCAAAACCTGAACCCAA
>NW_024365386.1:0-207 GCF_014805655.1 Passer montanus
CCCCCAAATTTTTTGGAACCCCCAAATTTGGGTCTCACCGATGTGGAGCTGGCGCCGCAGGCGCTCGAGGCTGCGCTGGCGGTAGCGGGACTGGGCGGCCGTCAGCTGCCCCGTGAGCCCCCAGAACTGCTGGGTCAGGAGCCCGTGCTGCCCAGGGGAACCCCGAAATCCGTCAGGGCGCCCCAAAAAACCCCAAAATCCCAAAAA
>NW_024365387.1:0-207 GCF_014805655.1 Passer montanus
AAGTCTCATTTTCCTCTCTAAAAATCAAATATTTTCACCCAAAATTCACATTTTTTGCCGTAAAACCTTCCATTTTTCACCAAAAAACTTCATTTTTTCACCTAAAATCCCCATTTTTTTTGCCCAAAATCCTCATCTTTTACCCAAAACCGATTTCCCCCGAAAACTCCCAACTTTGCCTCTAAAAATTCCATCTTTCACTCCAAA
>NW_024365388.1:0-207 GCF_014805655.1 Passer montanus
TGAGAGGCATGGCATTAGCTATTAGTCTGTTGTAGCTGTTTGTCTGTTTCTTTGAACTGGAACTCTGCAGCATTTCTCTTTGTTAGGTCTTGTTCTTTTGGCTCTGTAATGAGTTGATTTAAATTTCTTTCAAATTACTTGTGTGTTTACACAAAATTCAGATTTAGATTTCATGTGATGTTTTATTTACTGTGGCTAAGTGGCTTC
>NW_024365389.1:0-207 GCF_014805655.1 Passer montanus
GAACATTCCAAGGAACATTCCAGAAACACTTCCAGGAGCAGCCCCATCCCCGGGGCTCCTTGGGGTGCCATGGCTGAGGTTGGGCGCCGTTTCGGGGCCATTTGTGGCCATTTTGGGGCCGTTTGTGGCCGTTTTGGGGCCATTTTGGCCGTTCCGGGACCGTTTCTGGCCGTTCTGTGGCCGTTTTGGGCCGTTTGTGGCCATTTC
>NW_024365390.1:0-207 GCF_014805655.1 Passer montanus
GGGGATATTTTGGGTTTTTTTCTGGATTTTTGGGGTTATTTGGCTTTTTTCGGACACGGATTTTCTTTTTTAAGGTTTTTGGGTTTTTCCCCTTACCTTGGGCCAATAAAGGAGATTTTGGGGTCCCCCCGCCGGCGCCGGGTGGGGGAGGGGCGCCTTGGGGGAGCCGCCCTCGCCCGAGGGGGGAGGGGAATCCTCGTCCTCCCC
>NW_024365391.1:0-207 GCF_014805655.1 Passer montanus
GCTCCTGTCTTTTCAACCCAAGACAGTCAACAACTGAGTCACTGTCTGACAGCTCAAGAGGATACTGATCCCAAGCAATTGTTATATGTAGCTTGTTGGTTGAATGCTATCAAGGATGAAGGAGTGTGAATTTGTAAAGTGCAGAGGAAGAAAGAGGGGAATGAATAAGGGGATGCTGGAGTTAAAGAGATTAGTTAAAGGTGGGAC
>NW_024365392.1:0-207 GCF_014805655.1 Passer montanus
TTCTGGGTGGGGTTTTTGCAGGTTTTGGGGTTCTGGGTGGGGATTTTTCCCGTTTTGGGGTCCCCTCTGAGCCTGTCCCCGTGCCCGCAGCGCGAGGCCCAGGTGAAGTTCCACGTGCTGCTCACGTCCTACGAGCTGATCACCATCGACCAGGCGGCGCTGGGCTCCATCCGCTGGGCCTGCCTGGTGGTGGACGAGGCCCACCGC
>NW_024365393.1:0-207 GCF_014805655.1 Passer montanus
GTATCAAACCGCTCCCGCCCAGGAACGAGTCCCAGGCGTACCCACCCCGTAGCCGGGGTCAGGAGGACGAAAGTCACCTCGCCCCGTCTCGGCTAAGGCGCTCTCAGACAACGATGGCGGCAGGGAGACGAAAAAGACGAGACGAGACGAGAAAGCCTGGCAAAACACCACATGCTCCTGCCGTGACTCGGATTCGAACCGAGGTTG
>NW_024365394.1:0-3774 GCF_014805655.1 Passer montanus
CCTGCCTGCCTGCCTGCCTGCCTGCCTGTTGAGGTTCCATTCCATGCCAACTAACAGTCCTCCCTAGTCAGGTAGAATGAGTTTGTTGCTTTTCAGTTTAGTTGGTTTTTTTTAAATGCAGCCCATTCACAACAACACATGAGACAGAAAAGGGATTTGAAATAGTTCCTGGCAATTTGCCTCTCCCTAAAATCTTGCTTTTATCATCCTGAAACCTTAGAATGACCCAGAAGAATCTGGACAGATGAATTTTTGTTTTGCTAGTAGAATATCCTTTAGAGGACATTATTCTTCTAAATAGACTTCATGGAAGTGGCAAACAGGCACGTGAACCATGAGGGGGGAGTCTGACTCAGATTCAAATAAATCTGCACCCGTAAATTGAAGCCTCTTTACTGAGAACTGCCCACCCACTCCAGATGGTGGCTGTGTAAGGATCTACTTACATGAGCCATGAGTGTCTAAGTGTCTTTAACAGTAAGTGGAGGTCTGCTCAACAAAGGCAATGGAGCACTGTGGTGGTGCGTTCCCCTCTCTTTTTCAGGCTGCACTGCCATCTGAGAAATGCTCATTAAACAGCACCTGGGCTCAGCTCCTCTTGAGCTGATCAGAAACACTGTCTGCTCCTAGGAACTGCTGCTGTCTCATTAGCTCCCGGGTTTTTTCATGATCCGCCTTGGAAACTATTTTCCTTGCCTCCATTGCATAATATCCCTGTTCTCCCACTTTCAGAGCAAGTGTGCTGACCTGTAGTGTGGCCAGGTTGGAACACTGTTATGAACAAAGCCCCACTCTTGCAGCCCTATAAACAGTGCTCCACAATGAGTCCTTTCAGCTCTTTGGGCTGCACTGGGCTGTGAGCAGTGACCTCCATCTGAGTGGGGCCTCTCAGAGCCTGCACACCCTGAGCTTCACTGTACTTGGAGAACCACTGGATGACAACAATCCTGGGCCAAAACCCCCACTCTTCAAGGCTCAACCCTTCATGCAACCTCCCCACATCGAGGAGGTGCAAAAGCATCCAAAGTGAGTATTTCACCTTGAGTTTTTTGTGCATGGGCATCCTCCTGAACCTGTAACAGTGTCTCTGAGCTCTCAAAAATCAAAGTTCAGTTCATGTTCAGTATTCTCTGATTTTCATATTCAAAATAATACGGTAGTGTTTAAAATAAAAGCTACCAAAAATTTCAAGCAGACATTGCCTGATCAAAGCAGGAATAAAAGAGAGGCACTATAGTTTGACTCTGATTTTTCTCCATAAATAATGTGCTTACAGTTCCTGAAGATCTCTGAGACCGACTGATCATTTTATGAGGAAACTTATAAACATATAATTTTGTCCAAATAACATTTAAGGCAATTCAAGCCCTTATTCATTGAAATTATTTGGAATAAGAATTTTTAACAAAAGAATATTTCGCATACACATAAGTCCTATCTTGAAAACTCTTTTCTCAATCAGATTTCCCTGAAAGCAATGCTAGCACAGCAACTGTGGGGCTGCTTAGATGGTGCTTTCTTGATTTGGAAAAATATTGCAGCAACCGTGGTGTTGCTTAGAGGGTGATTTCTTGATTTGGAAGAATATCTCAGCATCAGCAACTAAATTACATGTGGATTTAAGCAGTTTCCAAAGAAGCAGATACATTCTGCTGAGTTTGCTCAGTGCCATCCTGGCCACAAATGGGATTCCATATTTTCACCATAACCACATCTAGCCACAGCAGCCACCATAGGAGGTGAAGTTAGAGGTAACATTGCTTTGTGCCCATCTGCCCTTGTAACAAAGGGGTGTATCAAGTAATAGCTGAGAGGTGAAGAACTGTTAATCCAGAAATTACAGTAAAAATAGATGAGAAAACATGAAAAATCCAGTCATCACCACTGTTTCTCATGGCACTTTCAGGATGTAAAGCCAAGAATATTTACAAGACAAAGCAAGGGTTAAATTCCTGGAAGCCTAAGGAATGACTGTTTGTATGCTCACTGGGGCAGGCTCATGAAAAACACAGTTATTTACTTCATGGAGAGCAGTGTTAGAGTCTCCATGCTAAAAATCTGATTTGAAGTTTCAGATTGCAGTAACATATCTACTCAACAAGAAGACAGCTCACACCGTGCACATTTTCTGCTGTGTACACAATGTTTTGATATTAAATCTTTCTAATAGTATTTCCATCATATTATTTTTTTCTGTTCCCAGAAATTATCAGTTCCATTAACTAGTGGCTTTATTACTTAAAAAGCAGAATAACCAGCTTTTTTCTCTTCAGTTCACCTATGGAAGTAAAGGTCCATTATGTCAATATGAAATATTGCATTCTCTGAATTTCTTAATGGTTTTGCAATAAATGGTGTCATGACAAGAAATTGCATTTCTACACAGAAGCCAGTTCTTCCTGTTCTGAGTATTGAAAAGAAACACATCAATTGAACAAAATCTTCCTTTACTCTCACATGAAAGATGTAAGTGTGTCTTTCTGAGCCAGTACTGTGGCTCAAGATGTTCCATCAGCTTTTTTTCCATCTGTGTCACAAGCAGGGACAAGGCCACTCATCTGCTGCAGGCTGATACAACTAGACTGGAGTAACACCATAATGAATTTTGTCTGACATTTTCCATATTCAGCCCCCCTCCAGCTGCACAGATTTCTGCCAAACATAGGCCAGGAGGCTACAGATTTTCCATCCATGCTTATGCAGGTTGAATTTCTGTGAATATTGAACAAAATCAGCTTGGCTGTCTCCAAGAGAGTGCTGTCTGAGCCAACTGCCCTGGGTTCCTCCTGCTGCCAGTGCTAAAGCAGGTATTTTGATCACAGACCATCTCTTGTGCTTTTAAATCTTAGGAGCTGTCCCTGGGAGTTTAGATACACACTATTAGCTGTAAGTAAAAATCTTGTTGCTTCAGCAGGTCTAACCAGTTTAATAAAGGGCTTATATTTGCTGTAATGCAACTTCAGGCAGCAAACTTTAAACAGATTTTTGTCCAAATAACATTTAAGGCAATTCGAGCCCTTATTCATTGAAATTATTTGGAACAAGAATTTTTAGCAAAAGAATATTTCACATAAGTGAAATACACATAAGTCCTATATTGAAAACTCTTTTCTCAACCAGATTTCCCTGAAATCAATGCTAGCACAGCAACTGTGGTGCTGCTTAGATGGTGCTTTCTTGATTTGGAAAAATATTGCAGCAACTGTGGTGTTGCTTAGAGGGTGGGTTCTTGATTTGGAAGAATATCACACCATCAGCAAGTAAATTACATGTGGATTTAAGCAGTTTCCAAAGAAGCAGATACATTCTGCTGAGTTTGCTCAGTGCCATCCTGGCCACAAATGGGATTCCATATTTTCACCATAACCACATCTAGCCACAGCAGCCACCATAGGAGGTGAATAAATTACATGTGGATTTAAGCAGTTTCCAAAGAAGCAGATACATTCTGCTGAGTTTGCTCAGTGCCATCCTGGCCACAAATGGGATTCCATATTTTCACCATAACCACATCTAGCCACAGCAGCCACCATAGGAGGTGAAGTTAGAGGTAACATTGCTTTGTGCCCATCTGCCCTTGTAACAAAGGGGTGTATCAAGTAATAGCTGAGAGGTGAAGAACTGTTAATCCAGAAATTACAGTAAAAATAGATGAGAAAACATGAAAAATCCAGTCATCACCACTGTTTCTCATGGCACTTTCAGGATGTAAAGCCAAGAATATTTACAAGACAAAGCAAGGGTTAAATTCCTGGAAGCCTAAGGAATGACTGT
>NW_024365395.1:0-206 GCF_014805655.1 Passer montanus
GCATCCAATTCTCACCCAAAAAGGGGCATTTTTTTCATAAGCCTTCATAAGGGTCATAAGCCTGAAACCTCACTTAAACAGGGAAGCAAACAGATTGATGAGATGCAGTCCCTGAAGATTTTTCCCAGCGCCTGAAACTAAGGATACAATAAAGTAAAACTGGGATTAGAATACAAATGCTTTTTCTTTAGAATGTCATGAAGTCC
>NW_024365396.1:0-206 GCF_014805655.1 Passer montanus
CCCCTCTCCCACTTCACCCTGTGCCTGGTGTCACTCCTTCCCAGGTGCAGAATCCACCATTTGGACTTGACAAATTTCACTCCATTTGAGATTGCTCAGTGCTCCAATCTATCTACATCCCTCTGCAAAGCCTCTTGTCCTTCAAAGGAATCCACAGCCCCTCCCAGTCTGGATCATCAGCAAACCTGCTACTGGTGCACTCACCT
>NW_024365397.1:0-206 GCF_014805655.1 Passer montanus
ACAGAAGTTCACCTTAATGGTTTAATCACATTCTGACTGCACAATCCTATCACTGTGGGACTTAGAGCCCCCTCAGAAGGGTGATTTGGAGACTCCAGGGCTGAAAGTGTTCAAACAAGCAAATAAATGGTCCGTGTTTGTTGTGAATTTGTCTATATTTGGTATCCATCTGCTTTTCTGACAAGACCATCAATGGCATAGTTTGC
>NW_024365398.1:0-206 GCF_014805655.1 Passer montanus
CCCCCCAAACCCCCCAAGCCCCGGCCCTGACGGGTTTCTGGGCGTCCTCGAAGGTTTTCTCGATGGCGGCGATCTGGCTGTCCCTGTCCTTGTAGATCTCCTCCTCGGTGAACTGCTGCTTCACCGACACGCCGATCCTGCGGGGCCGGGTCAGGGCAGGGCCAGCCCCAAAGGGACCCAGAACGGCCCAGAACCAGCCCAAAAAC
>NW_024365399.1:0-206 GCF_014805655.1 Passer montanus
CCCGGGGCTCTCAGGGGGTCCCGGGGGTCTCCCCCTGGCCCTCGGCCCGGCCCAGCCGCAGCAGCGATGAGAACAGCCCCAGCACGCTGCTCTGCACCTCCCGGGCCAGCGGCTGCAGCTGCTTGTTGGCCCGCTCCAGGTACAGCCTGCGGGGCACACGGGGGGCTCGGGGGGGTCCCGAGGGGCACCGGGGCTGGGGAGGGGGC
>NW_024365400.1:0-206 GCF_014805655.1 Passer montanus
AGGCGGGGGGCTCCGAGGCGTTGCCGAGCCCCGGGAGCCGCTGCTGCTGCGGCTGCGGCGGCCACGGCTCCCCCATGGCGGCGGGGCCGTGCAGCATCGCTGGGGAGAGAGCGAGAAGGGGGCGGTGAGGGACCGAGCCCGAGCCCCCCGGAGAGCCGCCGAGCCCCGCGCCCGGCCCGGGCAGCGCCGCGCCGAGCCCGGAGCCC
>NW_024365401.1:0-206 GCF_014805655.1 Passer montanus
CCCTCTCCAGCTCTCCTGGAGTCCATTTAAGCACTGGAAGGGCTCTGAGCCCCAACAAGTTTTCCCAAGTTGCTTCAGTTGGGAAATTGCTCCATCCAGCATGTGGCAAATGCAGAAATCAGAGCAAGTTTGCCCCAAACTCCATGACCAATTAACGCCATTTTAATCAGCTAGGCCAAATGGATCTGCTCCTAAAATTCCTGCCA
>NW_024365402.1:0-206 GCF_014805655.1 Passer montanus
TTTTTTTGGGGCTGCTCAGGAATTTGGGGTTTTTGATTTTCCCTTTATTCCAACAAATCCCTGGAAAGTAAAAAACCCTCCCCAAATGATTCCCAAAACCCAAAATCGCCTTGATTGCACCCAAAAAAATCACAAATCCCCCCCGAACCCCAAAATCACAGAAACAGGAGGGTGGGGACCCCAAAAAACAAACAAAAAACCCAAAA
>NW_024365403.1:0-206 GCF_014805655.1 Passer montanus
CCGTGCTGGCCTGGGTCAGTCCCTTGTCCCGTCACCTGAGCCCATTGACCACGTTGGCCTGTGCTGGCCCACATTGGTCTGCAATGACCCACATTGGCCAGTGCTGGCCCACATGGACCAGTGCTGACCCACATTGGCCTGCAATGACCCACATTGGCCTGTGCCGGCCCACATGGACCAGTGCTGGCCCACATTGGCCTGCAATG
>NW_024365404.1:0-206 GCF_014805655.1 Passer montanus
CGCACCCGGGGGGGCTCCGCGGCCCCCGCCGCCCCCCGGGGCCGTGCCCGTGAACAATCGCGGCCGCCTCTCCCCCGCCGCTAACCCAGTTTCTCAAGCATGAAGACGACGGCAGCGGCTGCTCGGCGGCCGCCACCTGCGCCCGGGGGCTGCTCGGGCTCCCGCCCCGGCCGTGGCACCGCCGCCCGGCCCCGCGCTCCGGGGGT
>NW_024365405.1:0-3212 GCF_014805655.1 Passer montanus
CGGCGACCCCTCCCCCCGGTGACCTTTGACCCCGCCCGGCCGGACCTGGGAGCTGCGACCTCGGAGCTGTGACCTCTGACCTGTGACCTCCAGCTGACCCCCACCCAAAAAAAAAATAAAAAATCACGCCTGCACTGAGACCCCCGGGGGGACCCCGAAAAAACCCAAAAATCCCTGGAAAGATCCCAAAAAATCCCTCAAAAATCCCAAAAAAATCCCTCAAAAATCCCCAAAAAAATCCCCCAAAAATCCCCGGAAAAATCCCCCAAAAATCTTTGAAAAAATATAAAAAAATCCCTGGAAAAATCCCCCAAAAATCCCTGGAAAATCCGCAAAAAATCTCTGAAAAAACCCCAAGAATCACCGAAGAAAAATGTCAAAATCCTTGGAAAAAATCCCAAAAAATCCCTGGAAAGATCCCAAAAAATCCCTCAAAAATCCCAAAAAAATCCCTCAAAAATCCCCAAAAAAATCCCCCAAAAATCCCCGGAAAAATCCCCCAAAAATCTTTGAAAAAATATAAAAAAATCCCTGGAAAAATCCCCCAAAAATCCCTGGAAAATCCGCAAAAAATCTCTGAAAAAACCCCAAGAATCACCGAAGAAAAATGTCAAAATCCTTGGAAAAAATCCCAAAAAATCCCTGGAAAGATCCCAAAAAATCCCTCAAAAATCCCCAAAAAATCCCTCAAAAAATCCCTAAAAAATCCCTAAAAAATCCCTGGAAAAAATCCCCCAAAAATCCTTGAAAAAAATAAAAAAATCCCCAAAGAAAATGAAAAAAAAAATCCTTGAAAAAATTCCTGAAAAATCCCTGGAAAAACCCCCAAAAAATCCTTAAAAAAAAATCCCTGGAAAAATAATTTAAAAAAATCTCTGCAAGAATCCCGAAAAATCCCTGAAAAAATCCCCAAAATCTTTGAAGAAAAATCCCAAAAATCGCTGAAGAAAAATCCCCAAATCCTTGGGAAAAATCCCAAAAAATAACTGCTTTGAAAAAATATAAAAAAATCCCTGGAAAAATCCCAAAAAATCCCTCAAAAATCCCCAAAAAAATCCCCCAAAAATCCCCGGAAAAATCCCCCAAAAATCTTTGAAAAAATATAAAAAAATCCCTGGAAAAATCCCAAAAAATCCCTCAAAAATCCCCAAAAAAATCCCCCAAAAATCCCCGGAAAAATCCCCCAAAAATCTTTGAAAAAATATAAAAAAATCCCTGGAAAAATCCCAAAAAATCCCTCAAAAATCCCCAAAAAAATCCCCCAAAAATCCTTGAAAAAAATAAAAAAGTCCCCAAAGAAAATAAAAAAAAAAATCCTTGAAAAAATTCCCGAAAAATCCCTGGAAAAACCCCCAAAAAATCCTTAAAAAAAATCCCTGGAAAAATAATTTTAAAAAATCTCTGCAAAAATCCCGAAAAATCCCTGAAAAAATCCCCAAAATCTTTGAAGAAAAATCCCAAAAATCGCTGAAGAAAAATCCCAAAATCCTTGGGAAAAATCCCAAAAAATAACTGAAGAAGAATCCCAAAAGTCGCCGAAGAAAAATCCCAAAATCCTTGGAAAAAAATCCAAAAAAATCCTTGGAAGAATCCCGAAAAATCCTTGGAAAAAAAATCCTAAAAAATCGTTGAAAAAGTCCCAAAAATCATTGAAGAAAAATCCCAAAATCCTTGGAAAAAATCCCAAAAAATCCTTGAAAAAATCCCCAGAATCACCAAAGAAAAAATCCCAAAATCCTCGGGAAAAAACCCCAAATATCCTTGAAAAAAATCCCAAAAAATCCTTGAAAAAAATCCCAAAAAATCCCTGGAAAAATCCCCAAAATCCTTGAAGAAAAACCCCAAAAATCGCCGAAGAAAAATCCCAAAATCCTTGGAAAAAATAAAAAAAAAATCCTTGGAAAAATCCCGAAAAATCCTTGTTAAAAAAATCCCAAAAAATCCTTGAGAAAACTCCAAATATTGCCGAAGAAAAATCCCAAAATCTTTGGAAAAAAATCCCGAAAATCGCCGAAGAAAATCCCAAAAATCGCCGAAGAAAATCCCAAAAAATCCACGGAAAAAAAACCTCTGAAAATCCTCAAAAAACCCCCAAAAATGCCTGGAAAAAAATCCCGAAAAATTGCTGAAGAAAATCCCAAAAATCGCTGAAGAAAATCCCAAAAAATCCACGGAAAAAAAACCTCTGAAAATCCTCAAAAAACCCCCAAAAATGCCTGGAAAAAAATCCCGAAAAATTGCTGAAGAAAATCCCAAAAATCGCTGAAGAAAAATCCCAAAATCCTTGGAAAAAATCCCAAAAAGACGCGAGGAAAAAAACAAAAAATCCAAGAAGAAAAACCTCAAAAATCCGGGAAGAGAAAAGCTAAAAATTGCCGAAGAAGAAAACAAAAAAATCCCTGGAAAAAATCCTTGGAGAAAACCCCAGAAAATCCGTGAAGATAAATCCCAAAAATTCTCAAAGAAAAATCCCAAAAATCGCTGAAGAAAAACCCAAAAATCCCTGGGAAAAAACCCCAAAAATCCACAAAGAAAAAACACAAAAATCCCAGAAAAAAATCCCAAAAATTCACCAAAAACCCCCCGAAAATCCCATTAAAAATCCCAAAAATTCAGGGGAAAAAAATTCCCAAAATTCAGGGGAAAAAAACCCAAAAATTCAGGAAAAAAATCCCAAAACTTCAGGAAAAAACCCCCAAGATTCAGGAAAAATTTCCCCAAAATTAATGAAAAAAATCTCGAAAATTCATGGAAAAAAATCCAAAAAATTCAGGGGAAAAAAAAAAAATCACAAAAAAACCCCCAAAAATTCAGGGAAAAAAGTCTCAAAAATCCACAAAAAAAATCCCAAAAATTCATGAAAAAAATCTCAAAAATTCAGGGGAAAAATCCCAAAAATTCACGAAAAAATTCTCAAAAATTCAGGGAAAAAAATCCCAAAAATTCAGGGGAAAAAGTCTCAAAAATCCACAAAAAATCCTAAAAATTCAGGAAAAAAAAATCTCAAATATTCAGGAAAAAAGTCCCAAAATTCAGGGAAAAAAAAATCCCAAAATTCAGGGGAAAAAAAATCCCGAAAATCCATGAAAAAATCCCAAAAATTCCTGAAAAAAATCTCAACAATTCAGGGAAAAAATCCCAAAAATTCAGGACAAAAATTCCCAAAAAATCAGGAAAAAACCCCAAAAATTCCCCCCAAAAATCCCCCCCCC
>NW_024365406.1:0-206 GCF_014805655.1 Passer montanus
ACGGCCGGGCCCCACTGCGACCGCTGCGCGCCCGGCTACTACGGGGACCCCAGGTGAGACCCCAAAATGGGGCAAAAACCAAAAAAAACAGGAAAAAACCGGAAAAAACCAGTCCGAAATAGCCCAAAACCGCCCCAAAACAGCCCTAAAATAGCTCCAAACCAGCCCAAAACCTGCCCAAAACTGACTAAAATCAAACTAAAACG
>NW_024365407.1:0-206 GCF_014805655.1 Passer montanus
TTCCCAATGCTTTCCAGGTCAGGGACATGGCATTTCCAACCAAGCACTCCCCAAACACCTCTGCTGGCTCTGCAGCTCATTCTGTTGCAGATCTAGAAAATGCCCAAGGCCTCAGGAGAAATCTGGGCTCTCAGTGCCAGAGGGTGTTTCCCAGGTAAGGATGTGCGGGGGATCATTTCCAGTGGGTTAGGTGGTACGTTTGCTTA
>NW_024365408.1:0-206 GCF_014805655.1 Passer montanus
GTGCTGTCGGGGTGACTGCCTTCCCGAGAGTGATCCCCTCCTGGTCCGGACAACCAGCTCCCCCAGCCCACCTTACACTCAGGCCCGGATGGAGTAAATGCACACTCGACCAGAGAATGAAGGAGGGCTCTTGACTCCAGGAATTAAACTGGGTTTTATTGCAGGAATAGTAGAAGGTCCAGGGAAGGTAGGGTCCAGGTGAGGTG
>NW_024365409.1:0-206 GCF_014805655.1 Passer montanus
TCCACCTACCAAAAAGAACAGTTATAGAAATATGTAGTCTTTGTCAAAAATAAAACCCTTCTGCTCATATAAACTGGTCAACTAAGGAACTTAATTTTGTCTATTTGCCCTTTATTTTATGAAATATTTCTATGTCAGTCTGTATTTTACAGAATTGTGATATCAAGTTCATAGAATTTCAATCCAAACTTTACAATTTCAAATAC
>NW_024365410.1:0-206 GCF_014805655.1 Passer montanus
GACACACCTGGGACACACCTGGGGGTGGGTCAGACACACCTGGGACACACCTGGAGACACCTGTGATGCACCTGGGGTAGGATTAGAAATACCTGGGATACACCTGGATAGGGTCAGGCACACCTGGGCACAGAGGCTGGGATGGACGGGCAATGCCTGATGAGCTCCAGGTGAGCTCCCAGGTGTGCCCCAGGTGTCTCAGGTGT
>NW_024365411.1:0-206 GCF_014805655.1 Passer montanus
CTTTGGAAGAGAATGATGCTGATGGGGAAAAGTGGAAAATCTGCGTAAGACACAGAGAATTCTCTGTAGGGACTGTCTTGGTGTCAGCTCAGTGTAGGTGTAGCACACAGTCATTGTTGCTCACAGTCCATTAGTGCCCCAGCCTTTGCTTGGAGAGCTGTGGGTCCATTTCTAACAACTGATCCTCAGCTCTTCAGGTCCTTCCA
>NW_024365412.1:0-206 GCF_014805655.1 Passer montanus
TCACCACTTGTGCTCCTAATTGGTGCTTTTTGGTCAATTATGCTGGTTTGCTGAACTTAGAAAAGCTGTATTCATCCCACATGGGTGGGCTTCTGTGGGCATCTTTCCACAACTGCCCCCGAAAGCCCCCAAATAAAGATCCCCTTTTGTAATACCTCCTTACTAAAACTGTGCCAGGTTTCATTTCCAGGATAGGGAAAAGGCAG
>NW_024365413.1:0-206 GCF_014805655.1 Passer montanus
GCACCTCTTGGCCTGTGACTTGAAGAGTACTGGGGCGGAGTGGGTGTTTGAGAGGATCTGGGTAGGAACAAGAAACAGAGTCTGCTCCATTTCTATGGAAATCTCTCAGAAGATGAGGCTCATTTGGGTGAGTCAGGGTCATCTGTCTGTCAATTCCTCATGTTTAAAAGATAGCTATGATACAAGTGGGGAACAGTGTCAAAAGG
>NW_024365414.1:0-206 GCF_014805655.1 Passer montanus
AAAAGGGATTTTTGTGAGGAAAATTTGGGGTTTTTTGGGGGAAAAAGGGAATTTTTGGGGAAAAAGGAACTTTTTTGGGGGAAGTTAAGGAAAAAAAGCAAATTTTCTGCAAAAAAAAATTTGGGGGAAATTAAGGGGAAAAAGGAACTTTTTAGGGAGAATTTTGGGGGGAAATTTAGGGAAAAAAGGAATATTTTGGGGGAAAA
>NW_024365415.1:0-206 GCF_014805655.1 Passer montanus
GATCCCATCCCTCTGCTCCGGCTGCAGGAAGTGTCCCTGTGTCCCCCCTGTGTCCCCAGTCCCACACAAGGATTTTGGTGTCCCCATGTCCCCTCCTGTGTCCCCCAGCCCCACCCAGGGATTTTGGTGGCCCTGCAGGACCCAGGTGTCCCCCTGCCCGTGTCCCTTGGCCATGTCCCCTGCCCGTGTCCCCACCCGTGTCCCCC
>NW_024365416.1:0-585 GCF_014805655.1 Passer montanus
GGGAGGGGGCGTCACCCCAAAAACACCCAAACCCCCCAAAATCACCCCAAAATCCAGCCCAGGGACCTCCCAAAAAACCCAAAATCACCCAAAAAACCCCCAAAATTCCTCCCAAAACCCCCCAAAATTACCCCAAAATCCATCCCCGGGACCCCCAAAAACCCCGAAATCACCCCAAAAAACCCCCAAATCCCTCCCAAAAACCCCAAAACCACCCAAAATCACAAAAAAAAAACCCTAAAACCCCCCAAAATTACCCCAAAATCCAGCCCAGGGACCCCAACATCCCTCCGGACCCCCAAATTCCCCCCAAATCCCACAAAATCCCCCCAAAATCAACACCAGGGACCCCCAAATCCCCAAGATTTCCCCCCAAAATCCCCCCAAAGCACCGCCAAAAACCCCAAAATCCACCCCAGGCACCCCCAAATCCCTCCAGATGCCCCCAAATCACCCCCAAATGTTCCCCAAAATCCTCCAAAAACCACCCCAGGGACCCCGAAATCCCCCCAAATCCTCCCCAAAATCCCCAGAAACGCCCCGGGACCCCCAAAATCTCCCCAAAATCCCCCCAAGGGACCCGCA
>NW_024365416.1:687-3203 GCF_014805655.1 Passer montanus
ATCCCCCCAAAACCCCCAAATTTACCCCAAAATCCAACCAGGGACCCCCAAACCCCCCAAAATCCCCCCCCAAAAAACCAGGAACGCCCCTAGATGCCCCCAAAACCCCCAAAATTCACTCCAAAATTCACTCCAGGACCCCCAAATCTTCCCCAAATTCCCTCAAATTCCCCCCAAAATGCCCCAAATTGCCCCAAAACCGCCCCAAAATCCCCCCAAGACCCCCAGGGCTCCCCACCTGACCCCCAGCGTGGCGGGGTCGAAGAATTCCCGGGCGGAGCCGAAACCGAACCAGAGCGCGGAGCCCAGCGCGGCCAGGCCTGGGGACCCGAAACCGGCAAAAATCAGCCCAAAATGGGGAAATGTACCCAAAACCGGCAAAAATCAGCCCAAAATGGGGAAATGTACCCAAAAACGGGGAAAGTCAGCCCAAAATGGGGAAATGTACCCAAAAACGGGGAAAGTCAGCCCAAAATTGGGGAAATTAACCCAAAAATGGCAAAAATCAGCCCAAAATGGGGAAATGTACCCAAAAATGGCAAAAATCAGCCCAAAATGGGGAAATGTACCCAAAACCGGCAAAAATCAGCCCAAAATGGGGAAATGTACCCAAAAACGGGAAAAGTCAGCCCAAAATCAGGGAAAGGAAACACAAAATCAGCAAAAACAACCCAAAAACGGGAAAAATCAGCCCTAAAATGGGAAAAATCAGCCCAGAATGGGGAAATGTACCCAAAAACGGGAAAAGTCAGCCCAAAATGGGGAAAATTAACCCAAAAATGGCAAAAATCAGCCCAAAATGGGGAAATATACCCAAAACCGGGAAAAATCAGCCAAAAATGGGGAAAATATACCCAAAAACGGGAAAAGTCAGCCCAAAATTGGGGAAAAATTACCCAAAACCGGGAAAAATCAGCCCAAAATGGGGAAAATTAACCCAAAAATGGCAAAAATCAGCCCAAAATCGACACCAAAACGGCAGAAATTAACACAGAATTAACCCAAATTAACCCAAAACCAGCAAAAATCAGCCCAAAATGGGGAAAATATACCCAAAATGGGAAAAATCAGCCCTAAATCTGGAAAGTTTACCCAAAACCGGCAAAAATCAGCCCAAAATCGGGGAAAGGAAACACAAAATCAGCAAAATTTACCCAAAACCAGGAAAAATCACCCCAAAATTGGGGAAAATATACCCAAAAATGGGAAAAATCAGCCCAAAATCGACACCAAAACGGCAGAAATTAACACAGAATTAACCCAAATTAAGCCAAAACCAGCAAAAATCAGCCCCAAATGGAGAAAATTTACCCAAAAATGGGAAAAATCAGCCCAAAATCAGCAAAATTAACCCCAAAATGGCAAAAATCGGCCCCAAAATGGCAAAAATTTGCTACAAAATGGCAAAAAACAGCCCCAAAATGGCAAAAATCAGCCCCAAAATGGCACAAATTATTGCAAAATTGGGGAAAATTAACCCAAAAATGGTGAAATTGACCCAAAATGGCAAAAATTTACCCCAAAATGGCAAAAATCAGCCCCAAAATGGCACAAATTATTGCAAAATTGGGGAAAATTAACCCAAAAATGGTGAAATTGACCCAAAATGGCAAAAATTTACCCCAAAATGGCAAAAATCAGCCCCAAAACTGGGGAAAGGTAACACAAAATCAGCAAAATTAACCCCAAAAGGGCAAAAATCTGCCCCAAAATGGGAAAAATTATCACCAAAAAGGCAAAAATCAGCCCAAAAATGGCAAAATCTGCCCCAAAATGGCAACAATTAACACAGAATTAACCCAAATTAACCCAAGAAGTGGCAACAATCAACCCAAAATCAGGGAAAGTTAACTCAAAATCAGCAAAATTAACCCAAAACCGGCAAAAATCAGCCCAAAATTGGGGAAAATTTACCCCAAAATGGCAAAAGTCAGCCCAAAATCGGGGAAAATAAACACAAAATCAGCAAAATTAACCCAAAAATGGCAAAAATCAGCCCAGAAATGGCAAAAATGAATGCAAAATCAGGGAAAACTGACCAAAAAAGGCAAAAATTGACCCAAAATGGCACAAATCAACACCAAAAACGCAGAAATCTGCCCCAAAATGGCAAAAATTAATCCAAAATTAACCCAAATTAGCCCAAAAAATCGCAAAAATGAACTCAAAATTGGGGAAAGTTAAAACAAAATCAGCAAAATTAATTCAAAAATGGCAAAAATCTGCCCCAAAATGGCAAAAATTGACCCAAACCCTGCAAAAATCAGCTCAAAATCAGACAAAATTAACAAAAAATGGCAAAAATTAACCCAAAATTGGAAAAAATTACCCCAAAATACGCAAAAATCAACACAGAATTGGCCAAAATCCACCTAAATTGACTCAAAATTGGCCAACACGAACCTGAAATGGGCCAAAATTAACCCGAAATCGGCCGAATTTGACCCAAATTAACCCAAACCCGGCCAAAACCAACCCAAAGTAACCCAAAATTGGCCACAATCAACCCAAAAATT
>NW_024365417.1:0-206 GCF_014805655.1 Passer montanus
ATCTTAAAAATTTAGATTAGAAGATGTATGAGCACACAGGTCCTACTTCTGTAGACAATTCTGTATATTGTATTACACATAAGAAGCAAATGGCCATATAATCGACTTGTAAAACATTCTTTGATCATAACTGGAAAAAATGTCCTACTCTGTGAAGGGTCCTACTGAACATTAAGCAATTATTATTAAATATGGTGCCAAACTAG
>NW_024365418.1:0-206 GCF_014805655.1 Passer montanus
TTGATTGATTGATTGATTGATTGATTGAGAGTTGGGATTGATTGACAGCTCGGTGTGACTGACAGCTGGTCGATGGAGTGATTGACAGCTGGGATTGATTGACAGCTGGGGTGATCGACAGATGGGGGTTGATTGACAGCTGTGGGTGATTGATTGACACCTGAGGCAATGATTGATTGATTGATTGATTAACTGATTGATTGACA
>NW_024365419.1:0-206 GCF_014805655.1 Passer montanus
CTTTTTTCCCTCTGGAAGCACTGGGAATTCGCTCCCAACAGTGTGCACTACCTGCTGAGCCTGTGGCAGCGCCTGGCCGCGTCCGTGCCCTACGTGAAGGCCACGGAGCCACACATGCTGGAGACCTACACGCCCGAGGTGACCAAAGCCTACATCACCTCCCGCCTGGAATCCGTGCACATCATCCTCAGGTGAGGCCGTCCCAC
>NW_024365420.1:0-206 GCF_014805655.1 Passer montanus
AAAAAAAAAAAAAAAAAGCTTTAATCCTGAAAAGCACCACCGCTTTAGCCCTGAAAGAAACACTCTTTAATTTTAAAAAG
Source organism: Passer montanus (assembly GCF_014805655.1). Taxonomy (NCBI): domain Eukaryota; kingdom Metazoa; phylum Chordata; class Aves; order Passeriformes; family Passeridae; genus Passer; species Passer montanus. The sequence continues at coordinate 81 of NW_024365420.1, forward strand.
AGAAGGTTTAACTCTCAAAAAAATCCGCTTTAACTCTAAAAATCAAAAAAAAAAAGGAGCAAAGCGAGGTTTGTCCCTCTGACTGCTGAAGTCCTGCGCTCTTTTTTTTCTTTTTTTTTTTTTTTT
>NW_024365421.1:0-206 GCF_014805655.1 Passer montanus
GGGTTTTGGGGTCGGCGGTGGTGGCGACGCTGACTGACGGCTCCCCCTGTTGCAGGTCACCTGCGGGAAGCCCCCTCCCCCCTCATGATGCCTTCCCCACAGATGGCGCCGTTCCAGGGCCTCGTGCCTCAGTCGCCCCCTCAGCAGAGCATCCAGCCAAAAAAACAGGTGACGCCGCGGGGTCGGGGTCGGGGTGTGGGGTTTGG
>NW_024365422.1:0-206 GCF_014805655.1 Passer montanus
GTAGAAAATTGATAAGTTTGAACCTCAGAGGCTGAGCTCAATGAACTCTTGCAGATGCTTCTTACCTACAAAGAGATTAGAATTTCTCTACTCCTCAGATAGGTGTTTCAGTTAAGACCTCACAGAAAAGTGACAGAAATAGGGGGACTATAGGAGGTGATACAAAAAAGCAGTCATATATATCAAAGGAGACTTTGACTAAGCTC
>NW_024365423.1:0-206 GCF_014805655.1 Passer montanus
GTAAAATCCAAAACAAACGGGCGTACAGAGGCCAATTGCCCGTCTGGCCCCGTAATTTGGACAACGCTCTTAGATTGTTTGGCCAATTGCACACCGCCAACACCCTGAATGCGATCCGCCACGGTTTGCAACTCCCAATATGACGGCCATTCCCGGGAGGGAATGACAGTCACATCCGCCCCAGTGTCCAGAAGCCCATTCAGGAG
>NW_024365424.1:0-206 GCF_014805655.1 Passer montanus
CTTTTTTTAGCCCAAATTGTTCCTAATCCCCTTTGGCTCACTCAGGGCTGCACAGCAGCCTCTTTCCCTGGACACAGAGTGGGATAAGAAACAACCCAGAATATTTCTGGAAGTTTTGTTGCTCCAAACAGAGCATCTCAAAGCCTGGTGGGCACAGGGATGCAGAGGATTGGGAATTGGCAGCTCCAGGGCTGGCTCTCCCTGTG
>NW_024365425.1:0-206 GCF_014805655.1 Passer montanus
CCTTAACCAGTGTAAGCAAGTATTAATAGACACCTGTTAAAAATAAGAAAATGGGAAATATGATCTTCAAGGTTTTTTTTCTAGAAATTTCTCAGTTTTATCCCCTTTCTCAGTTTATTAAAAAACAGATAAAATAGCATAAGAAACTCTGCCGTATATTGGAGGAAGCACAGTTTGAAGTTGTGGTTAGTGACTTTGTTTCATGA
>NW_024365426.1:0-206 GCF_014805655.1 Passer montanus
CAACATTTTCATCCCAAATCCCAAAATTTCCCCCACCCAAGTCAACATCTTTATTCTGAATCCCATTTTTTCCCCCAAATCCCAACATTTTCACAAAAAAATCCCAAATTTTTATTCCCAAATCCTATTTTTTTCCTTGTATCCCACCAGTTTCCCCCCTAAACCCCATCTTTTCATCCCCAAAATCCCATTTTCCCCCCAAATCC
>NW_024365427.1:0-4742 GCF_014805655.1 Passer montanus
CCCTCAAATTTTCCAAAAATTCCCATTTTTCCCCCAGCTCTGCTGCCGGAGCTGCAGGCCCAGAGCTCAGGCTCCCCCTGGCGCTGCTGTGGAAAATTCCCAAGTTTTTGCCAAAAAATCCCCGAATTTCCAGCTAAAATCCCCTTTTCCCCCTGAAATTTCCCTCAAAATCCCCCTTTTGCCCTCAGATTTCCCAACATTTCCCCCCTTCCCCCCCCCAACTCCGCAGGCACCGCTGCTGCCGTTGCTGGAGCTGCAGTCCCAGTGCTCGGGCTTCCCCTGGCACTGCTGTGAAAATTCCCAAATTCCCCTCAAAATCCCAAATTTTCCCAAAAAAATCCCCAAATTTCCCCCCAAAATTCCCTTTTTCCCCTCACATTTTCCACCAAAATACTCTTTTTCACCTCAGATTTCCCAAAAATCCCCATTTTTCCCCCAATTCCGCTGCTGCCGCTGCTGGAGCAGCAGTCCCAGAGCTTGGGCTCCCCCTGGTACTGCTGAGGAAAATTCCCAAATTTTCCCCCAAAAATCCCCAAATTTCCAGCCAAAATCCCCTTTTTCCCCTCAAATTTCCCCCAAAATCCCCCTTTTGCTCTCAGATTTCCAAAAATTTCCCCCATTTTCCCCCAGCTCCGCAGGCGCTGCTGCTGCCCAGTGCTCGGGCTTCCCCTGGCACTGCTGTGGAAAATTCCCAAATTCACCTCAAAATCCCAGATTTTCCCCAAAAAATCCCCAAATTTCCCTCCAAAATTCCCTTTTCCCCCTCAAATTTCTCACAAAATTCCCTTTTCCCCCTCAGATTTCCCAAAATTTCCCCCATTTTCCCCCCAGCTCCGCAGGCGCCGCTGCTGGAGCTGCAGTCCCAGAGCTCGGGCTCCCTCCCGGCCACGTGGTGGCGCTGTTGCAGAAAAATCCCAAATTCTCCCTAAAATCCCAAATTTTCCCCAAAAAATCCCCAAATTTCCCTCCAAAATCCCCTTTTTGCTCTCAGATTTCCCATAATTTCCCCCAGTTTTCGCCCCCCAGCTCCGCAGGCGCCGCTGCTGCCGCTGCTGGAGCTGCAGGCCCAGTGCTCAGGCTCCCACGCGGCTCTGCTGCAGAAAATTTCCAAATTTCCCACAAAATCCCAGATTTTTCCTCGAAAATCCCCAAATTTCCCCCGCAAAATGCCCTTTTTCCCCTCAAATTTTCCAAAAATTCCCATTTTCCCCCAGCTCTGCAGGCGCCGCTGCTGCCGGAGCTGCAGGCCCAGAGCTCAGGCTCCCCCTGGCGCTGCTGTGGAAAATTCCCAAGTTTTTGCCAAAAAATCCCCGAATTTCCAGCTAAAATCCCCTTTTCCCGCTGAAATTTCCCTCAAAATCCCCCTTTTGCCCCCAGATTTCCCAAAATTTTCCCCCTTTCCCCCCCCAGCTCTGCAGGCGCCGCTGCTGCTGCCGCTGCAGTCCCAGAGCTCAGGCTTTCCCCCGGCACTGCTGAGGAAAATTCCCCGATTTTTTCCCCAGAATCTCACATTTTCCCCAAAAAATCCCCAAATTTCCCCCCAAAATCCCCTTTTTCCCCTCAGATTTCCCAAAATTTCCCCCATTTTCCCCCCAGCTCCGCAGGCGCCCCTGCTGCCGCTGCTGGAGCTGCAGGCCCAGAGCTCGGGCTCCCTCCCGGCCACGTGGTGGCGCTGCTGCGGAAAAATCCCAAATTCTCCCTAAAATCCCAAATTTTCCCCAAAAAATCCCCAATTTTCCCCCCAAAATCCCCTTTTTGCTCTCAGATTTCCCATAATTTCCCCCATTTTTCTCCCCCCAGCTCCGCAGGCGCCGCTGCTGCCGCTGCTGGAGCTGCAGGCCCAGAGCTCCACGCTGGAAATCCCCGGCGGGGTCCGCCTGCCCCCCGGCCACGCGGTGGCGCTGCTGCGCTCGCTGCGGCTGCAGGAGGCGCTGCGGGAGCTGCGCCTGCGCAACTGCCCCATCCCCGAGGCCGGCATGGCGGAGCTGGGCGCCGCGCTGGGCACCCTGCCGCACCTGGTCCGGCTGGAGCTGCCCGGGGCCGGCATCGGAGCCGCTGGAGTCCGCAGCCTCTGCCGGCCTGGAGCCACGCTGCAGGTAAAAGTCCCTCACAAATACACAAAGGTCCACAAAAATCCCACAAATATCCCTCAAAAATCCCACAAAAGTCCCACACAATTCCCCCAAAGCCGAGAGCTCGGAGCCGCTGGAGTCCGCAGCCTCTGCCGGCCTAGAGCCACGCTGCAGGTAAAAGTTCCTCACAAATCCACAAAAATCCCACAAAGGTCCCACAAAAATCCACAAAAGTCCCTCAGAAATCCCACAGAATCCCCCCCAAAATCCAGGGGGTCAGAGGCTCTGAAATCCGCAGCCTCTGCCCGCTGCAGGTAAAAGTCCCTCACAAATACACAAAGGTCCACAAAAATCCCACAAAAATCTACAAAAGTCCCTCAAAAATCTCACAAAACCGCCACAGAAATACCACACAAACTCCCCCAAATCCGGGGGCTCGGAGCCTCTGGAATCCGCAGCCTCTGCTGGCCTGGAGCCACTCTGCAGGTAAAAGTCCCACAAAAATCTCTCAAAAGTCCACAAAAATCCCACGAATATCCCTCAAAAATCCACAAAAGTCCCTCAAAAATTCCAAAAAAATCCTTCACAAACCGCCCAAAGCAGCGGTTCGGAGCCTCTGGAATCCGCAGCCTCTGCCGGCCTGGAGCCAAGCTGCAGGTAAAAGTCCCTCACAAATACACAAAGGTCCACAAAAATCCCACAAAAATCTACAAAAGTCCCTCAAAAATCTCACAAAAACCCCACAAAAACACCACACAAACTCCCCCAAAGCCGGGGGCTTAGAGCCTCTGGAATCCACAGCATCTGCCGGCCTGGAGCCACTCTGCAGGTAAAAATCCCACAAAAATCCCACAAAAATCTACAAAAGTCCCTCAAAAATTCCAAAAAAATCCTTCACAAACCGCCCAAAGCAGCGGTTCGGAGCCTCTGGAATCCGCAGCCTCTGCTGGCCTGCAGCCACTCTGCTGGTAAAAATCCCACAAAAATCCCACAAAAGTCTCAGAAAAATCCACAAAGGTCCCTCAAAAATGCCACACAACCCCCCCCCAAAGCCGTGGTCTTGGAGTCTCTGGAATCCGCTGCCTCTGCCTGCCTGGAGCCACTCTGCAAGTAAAAATCCCACAAAAATCCACAGAAATCACTCAAACATCCCTCAAAAATCCCACAAAAATCTCACAAAAATCCCCCAAAACCAGGGGCTTAGAGCCTCTGGAATCCACAGCACCTGCCGGCCTGGAGCCACTCTGCAGGTAAAAATCCCACAAAAATTCACAGAAATGCCTCAAAAAAACCCACAAAAATTCCACAAAAATCCCCAAAACACTCCCCAAAACCAGGGGCTCAGTATCTCTGGAATCTTCAGTGTCTGCCAGCCTGGAGCCACTCTCCAGGTAAAAAAATCCCACAGAAATCCCTCAAAAGTCCCACAAAAATCCACAAAATCCCTCAAAAATCCACAGAAATCCCACAAAAATCCCTCATAAATCCCACAAAAATCCCAAAAAAACCCCCCAAATCCGGGGGCTCGGAGCCTCTGGAATCCGCAGCGTCTGCCGGCCTGGAGCCGCTCTGCAGGTAAAAAAATCCCACAAAAATCCACAGAAATCCCTCAAGAGTCCCACAAAAATCCACAAAATCCCTCAAAAATCCCACAAAAGTCCCACAAAAATCCACATAAATCCCTCAAAAAACCACAAAAATCTCACAAAAATCCCCCAAAACACTCCTCAAAAACAAGGGCTTAGAGCCTCTGGAATCCGCAGCCTCTGCTGGTCTGGAGCCGCTCTGCAGGTAAAAAATCCCACAAAAATTCACAGAAATCCCTCAAAAGTCCCACAGAAACCACAAAAATCACCAAAAAACCCCTCATAACCGAGGGCTTAGAGCCTCTGGAATCCGCAGCCTCTGCCGGCCTGCAGGTAAAAAAAAATCCCACCAAAATCCACAAAATCCCTCAAAAATCCCACAAAAAAAAAAACACAAAAGAAACCCCCACAAAAATCCCTCAAAAAATCCACAAAAATCCCTCAAAAGTCCCCAAAAATCCACGAAAGTCCCTCAAAAATCCCTTAAAACCCCCCAAAACTGGGGGCTTAGAGCCTCAGCCTGTTCAGGACTGGAGCCACTCTGCAGGTAAAAAAAAGCCACAAAAATCCACAGAAATCACTCAAAAATCCCTCAAAAATCCCTCAAAAATCCCTCATAAATCCCACAAAAATCACCAAAACACCCCTCAAAGCCGGGGGCTCGGAGCCTCTGGAATCCGCAGCCTGGAGCCACTCTGCAGGTAAAAAAATCCCACAAAAATCCCCAAACTCCCACAAAAGTCCCATAAAAATCCACATAAATCCCTCAAAAAACCCATATAAATTTCTCAAAAAAATCACAAAAATCCCACACAAACCCCCCAAAACTGGGGGCTTAGAGCCTCAGCCTGTTCAGGACTGGAGCCACTCTGCAGGTAAAAAAAAGCCACAAAAATCCACAGAAATCACTCAAAAATCCCTCAAAAATCCCACAAAAATCCCTCATAAATCCCACACAAATCTCCAAAAAAACCCCCCAAAGCCGGGGGCCCGGAGCCTCTGGAATCCACAGCCTGGAGCCACTCTGCAGGTAAAAAAATCCCTCAAAAATCCCACAAAATCCCACAAAAGTCCCACAAAAATC
>NW_024365428.1:0-206 GCF_014805655.1 Passer montanus
CTCAGAACATCTAGTCTTTAGCTTTTCAAAAAGGTCTTTGTAAGGGGAAGATTTTTGCAGTTCACTGAGGAAAGCAAAAAAAAAAAATTAGGAAGCTTTATAATTTTTTTTCTTAATAATCCCTTTACATTCCTGGTTTATCTGATCTTATGAACTATTCTTGAAGTTACCAAGAACAGCACCTGGCCTATGATTTCCTCTCCTGT
>NW_024365429.1:0-206 GCF_014805655.1 Passer montanus
TTGACAGGAGAAAGAGAACACAGTTTTCATTGCTTCCAAAATTCTCAGCTATAATCATTGGCCTAGCACCAGTACAGCCACACTTTCATCCTTCTAGCGGTGAACACAAAACTGCTGTTGATTTAGACTGTTGAATATCTAGCCCTGTTTACTCCAGAAAACAAAGAAGTCTCCCTTCATTCTTATAACTACTACATTCACTGAAT
>NW_024365430.1:0-206 GCF_014805655.1 Passer montanus
AAAAAAAAAACCCATCTTTTTTTATACTACCTCCAGCAGTGGCCTTTATTCCCCTGGAGTATTAGACTGTAGTTCCCTCCCTCAGGAAGGGACACACAAAAATTAACGATTAAAAAATTGATTGCTTGTGGTTCCTTGTCATACCTCCGTGCACATTGCAGCTGTGCTGTCAGCTTCCAGCAGGGTCCCTGCACTGCCACCAGCAC
>NW_024365431.1:0-206 GCF_014805655.1 Passer montanus
TGCAGGGAATTTATGTTACATTCAAAGCTTATTTTCACTGATTTTCATTAAGGCTTTTTTCCAACTCATACCTATTGAGACAAAAATTTGGGGAAAATCAAGCTAAATAATGAATTTCTTTCATGATTCCCCAAATTTCTTAATTATTTTCTTCACCTCTGCTTTTTATTTTAACTTGAATGTGACAGTTCTTAAATCCTCTAATT
>NW_024365432.1:0-206 GCF_014805655.1 Passer montanus
AACCCAGCAAGTGTAGTAGTCATGGCTGTCTCTTCCTTTCCCATAATAATAGTTTATAATCCTTGCAGACATACAAACCCACAGAGAAACAAAAATAAATCATATATGTGCTTGTTTTCAGTCATAACAACTTATTTTAATCACTGGATTTGCGGTAAGAGCTTCCTGCTGTTAAAGTTTGGGTTTAATACCTCTCCAGTCCATGC
>NW_024365433.1:0-206 GCF_014805655.1 Passer montanus
CCCTGATTTTTCCCATTTTCACAGGATTTGCCCTCCGATTTTCCCATTTTTGTAGGGTTTTCCACCCGATTTTCCCCATTTTCCCTGATTTTCCCCATTTTCACAGGATTTACCCCTGATTTCCCCACTTTCACAGCATTTCCCCCCCATTTCCCCCCGATTTTCCCATTTTCACCGATTTTTCCCCCATTTCCCCCCGATTTTCC
>NW_024365434.1:0-206 GCF_014805655.1 Passer montanus
ACTCACAGGTACTGGAGCGCCCCCAGGCCGTCGAAGGCTCCGTCCCCGATGCTGCGCAGGCGCCCCGAGGTCACCAGGCTGCGACAGCGCCCGGGGTCAGTTTGGGGTCAATTCGGGGCTTTTTGGGGCATTTGGGGCATTTGGGGTGTTTTAGGGAAATTTGGGGCATTTTAGGGAAAATTTGGGGCATTTTGGGGTCAATTTGG
>NW_024365435.1:0-206 GCF_014805655.1 Passer montanus
CCCCCCCCCCCCCCCCCCCCACGGGGGTCGTTCGTCACCCGCCGGCGGCAGCCGCCTCATTTGCATATTAATGAGGGTTAATGAGGCAGCGCGGCCCCGCCCCCAGCCCGGCCCCCCCCCAAAATAAAAAACAGCTGCGGCCGCGGGGGGAGGGGAGAGCCGGGGATGGGGGCGGGGCCACCTGGGCAATGCCAGAGACACCTGGG
>NW_024365436.1:0-206 GCF_014805655.1 Passer montanus
TTTTTTTCCCAAATTGTTTGAACATTATTGAGTTATTTTAAGCACTAATTATGTTCCATCTCTAATTACCATAAAGATGAGTAAGTACATAATAAAAGAAATGTCTTTTTTGTGCAGATAAAAAGGGAGCAAACACAAAATAAAATTGCTAGTAGAAAAAAACAGAGGTTATTTAGCATTTGTGTTGGAAGGGAGGAGATGTTAAC
>NW_024365437.1:0-206 GCF_014805655.1 Passer montanus
CGTCCCCGGAGTGTCCCCGGAGCGTCCCCAGCGGTCATGGAGCCCCGCGAGGTGCGACAATCCCGGCACGGGGCTGGGGGCGGGGAACGGAGGGGACACAGGGAGTGGCAGGAGGGGACAGGGGCGTGGAGGGAAGCGGGGAGGTGACAGCGGGCTGGAGGGGACCGAGGGTGGCACAGGGACAGAGGGGACAGCAGAGCCCTCCA
>NW_024365438.1:0-3200 GCF_014805655.1 Passer montanus
TTGACTTTAATGGGTAGACCTGGTGTCCAAAAGATTTTGGGGCCAAAATCACCAATTTTGGGCCCAAATCTCGCAATTTTCACACTAAAAATCATCATGTTCATGCTAAATCAAATCATTCTGGGCTAAAAATTATAAATTCAGGGTCAAACACAAGAACCTGGGAGTTAAAAGGAGTTAAAATGATGAAAAAAAGGGGGATTTTTGGGTAAAAAAAGGGGATTTTTTGGGGGTAAAAAATGTGGGATTTTTTTGGGGTGAAACGTGGGGATTTTGGGTGTCCCGCAGCTGCTGGGCCCGGCCGTGGTGGGCGAGGAGGTGGCGGTGCAGGTGGTTTTCCAGAACCCTCTGCCCGAGCCGCTGAACGGAGCCTCGCTGCGCATGGAGGGCGCCGGCATCTCCTGCCCCAAACCCGTGTCGCTGGGGTGAGCCTGGTTCATACTGGTTTATACTGGGAGGGACTGGGAGCGGGGAAATGGGGGGAAAAGGGGGGAAAATGGGGGGAAAATGGGGAAAAAAGGGTGAAAAATGGGTGAAAATGGGTAAAGAAGGGGTTAAAAAGGGGTTAAAAAGGGGTTAAAAATATTAAAAAGGGGATTTGGGGTTACTGGTTTGTACTGGTTTATACTGGGAGGGACTGGGAGCGGGGAAATGGGGGGAAAAGGGGGGAAAATGGGAAAATGGGGAAAAAAGGGTGAAGAATGGGTGAAAAATGGGTAAAGAAGGGTGAAAATGGGCAAAAAAGGGGTTAAAATGGTTAGGAAAGGGTTAAAAGGGGATTTGGGGTTACTGGCTTGTACTGGTTTGTACTGGGAGGGACTGGGAGGAGGGAAATGGGGGCAAAAGGGGAAAAATTGTGAAAAAAAGGTGAAAAATGGGTGAAAATGGGGTTAAAATTGGTTTAGAATGGGTCAAAATGGGTTAAAAGGGTTTAAAAGGGGTTAAATTTGGATTTGAGGTACTGGTTTATACTGGGAGGGACTGGGAGCGGGGAAATGGGGGGAAAAGGGGGGAAAATGGGGGGAAAATGGGGAAAAAAGGATGAAAAAATGGTGAAAAATGTGCAAAAAGGGACTTTAAAAGGGTTAAGAAAGGGTTAAATGTGGGGTTGGGGATACGGGTTTATACTGGGAGGGACTGGGTTACACTGGTTTATACTGGGAGGGACTGGGAGCGGGGAAATGGGGGGAAAAGGGGGGAAAATGGGGGGAAAATGGGGAAAAAAGGGTGAAAAATGGGTGAAAATGGGTAAAGAATGGGTTAAAAAGGGGTTAAAAAGGGGTTAAAAATATTTAAAAGGGGATTTGGGGTTACTGGTTTGTACTGGTTTATACTGGGAGGGACTGGGAGCGGGGAAATGGGGGGAAAAGGGGGGAAAATGGGAAAATGGGGAAAAAAGGGTGAAGAATGGGTGAAAAATGGGTAAAGAAGGGTGAAAATGGGCAAAAAAGGGGTTAAAATGGTTAGGAAAGGGTTAAAAGGGGATTTGGGGTTACTGGCTTGTACTGGTTTGTACTGGGAGGGACTGGGAGGAGGGAAATGGGGGCAAAAGGGGAAAAATTGTGAAAAAAAGGTGAAAAATGGGTGAAAATGGGGTTAAAATTGGTTTAGAATGGGTCAAAATGGGTTAAAAGGGTTTAAAAGGGGTTAAATTTGGATTTGAGGTACTGGTTTATACTGGGAGGGACTGGGAGCGGGGAAATGGGGGGAAAAGGGGGGAAAATGGGAAAAAATGGGGGGAAAAGGGTGAAAAAAGGGTGAAAAATGGGTGAAAAATGGGTAAAGAAGGGGTTAAAATTGGTTAAAAATATTAAAAAGGGGATTTGGGTTTACTGGTTTGTTCTGGTTTATACTGGGAGGGACTGGGAGCGGGGAAATGGGGGGAAAAGGGTGAAAAAAGGGTGAAAAATGGGTAAAGAAGGGGTTAAAAAGGGGTTAAAAATATTAAAAAGGGGATTTGGGGTTACTGGTTTGTACTGGTTTATACTGGGAGGGACTGGGAGTGGGGAAATGGGGGGAAAAGGGGGGGAATGGGGAAAAAAAGAAGGAAAAATGGGTTAAAAAGGGTTAAAAACGGGTTAAACTTGCAATTAGGGTTACTGGTTTATACTGGTCCGTACTGGTCTGTACTGGTCCGTACTGGTCCATACCGGTCCATACTGGTTTATACTGGTCCATACTGGTCCATACTGGTCCATACTGGTCCATACTGGTAAATGGGTAAAGAAGGGGTTAAAATTGGTTAAAAATATTAAAAAGGGGATTTGGGTTTACTGGTTTGTTCTGGTTTATACTGGGAGGGACTGGGAGCGGGGAAAAGGGGGGAAATGGAAAAAAGTGGTGGGAAAAGGGTGAAAAATGGATGAAAAATGGGTGAAAATGGGTAAAAAGCAGTTAAAAAGGGTTAAGAAAGGGTTAAAAGGGGATTTGGGGTTACTGGTTTATACTGGGAGGGACTGGGAGTGGGGAAATGGGGGGAAAAGGGGGGGAATGGGGAAAAAAAGAAGGAAAAATGGGTTAAAAAGGGTTAAAAACGGGTTAAACTTGCAATTAGGGTTACTGGTTTATACTGGTATGGGGAAAAAAGGGTGAAGAATGGGTGAAAAATGGGTAAAGAAGGGTGAAAATGGGCAAAAAAGGGGTTAAAATGGTTAGGAAAGGGTTAAAAGGGGATTTGGGGTTACTGGCTTGTACTGGTTTGTACTGGGAGGGACTGGGAGAGGGGAATTGGGGGAAAAGGGGGGGGCATGGGGAAAAAAAGAAGGAAAAATGGGTTAAAAAGGGTTAAAAACGGGTTAAACTTGCAATTAGGGTTACTGGTTTATACTGGGAGGGACTGGGAGAGGGGAATTGGGGGAAAAGGGGGGGGCATGGGGAAAAAAAGAAGGAAAAATGGGTTAAAAAGGGTTAAAAACGGGTTAAACTTGCAATTAGGGTTACTGGTTTATACTGGGAGGGACTGGGAGAGGGGAATTGGGGGAAAAGGGGGGGGCATGGGGAAAAAAAGAAGGAAAAATGGGTTAAAAAGGGTTAAAAACGGGTTAAACTTGCAATTAGGGTTACTGGTTTATACTGGGAGGGACTGGGAGAGGGGAATTGGGGGAAAAGGGGGGGGAATGGGGAAAAAAAGAAGGAAAAATGGGTTAAAAAGGGTTAAAAACGGGTTAAACTTGCAATTAGGGTTACTGGTTTATACTGGT
>NW_024365439.1:0-206 GCF_014805655.1 Passer montanus
GTTTGCCTAGAAAGACAACTCTTTAAGGCTGGTTTTTCACAGTGAATAAGCTGTATTGGTGTAATTAAAGCCCAAACAGTGTTTTTCTCAGTAGACAATAGAGTTTTGGAATGTACATTGGTCAAAAAGGTCATTAGATGGTCTTCTAGTTTTCCATGGTGCTATGCATCACAGAGTACATCACAGCTTAAACAGATACTCTCATT
>NW_024365440.1:0-206 GCF_014805655.1 Passer montanus
TCTAAGAGCCTCCTGTGGTGCCCACGCCCCCAACCACAGGCACCTCAGGAGCTTGCACTGGACTGTGTGTGTCTCCCAAATCTGAGGCACCCAGTGAAGGTACTGTGAACCCTGTGCCCACCCAGACACTGCCCATCCCTGGCAATCCCCATTCCACTGGGAAGACAAGCATGGGATCCCAATTCTTTAGGGTCCCCCTCCCCGGG
>NW_024365441.1:0-206 GCF_014805655.1 Passer montanus
CTCCCACTGATCTCAGCTGCAGGGACAAAAGCGCAGGAATGAGGAGGAGACTCCTGTGTGGGCTGCACAACCTTGTTTTCCCTGGAATCCTGAAGATTTTGTTTTATCTCCCCTCCAGAGGCACCCTGCTGGAACGAATGAGAGAAAAGAAGCACTTGATGGAATTTGATGGGACTCTGGTCAAGTCCTGGCTCTGTGTGCTGCCC
>NW_024365442.1:0-206 GCF_014805655.1 Passer montanus
CCCCCACATCTCCTGACACAAAGTTTTGTAACTTATTACCCTAGTCCACTGTAAATCCTGATGATACAACCCCCAGCTTCCAAAAACCTTAATTTAAATATACGCAAAAATGATAACATTTCCTGGCAATTTTGGCTTTCCTTTTCCTTCTTCAAGAATGTGTTTTCTGCAAATTTAATTAATTGGTGATTTATTTTTACAAAATA
>NW_024365443.1:0-206 GCF_014805655.1 Passer montanus
TGGGAGTTTTGGGGGAGAAAAATGAGGAATTTGGGGAAAAATTGGGAATTTTTTGGGAAATGGGAATTTTCAGGAAATAAACGGGAATTTTGGGAAAAAAAGGGGAATTTTAGGGGAAAAATGGGAGTTTTGGGGGAGAAAAAGGAGGAATTTGGGGGAAAAGTTGTGGAAAAAAATGGGAATTTTGGGGGAATCACCCTGGAATT
>NW_024365444.1:0-206 GCF_014805655.1 Passer montanus
GACCAAGTCAGCCACACAGCAAGGACACATAAATAGGTATTTCAAAAGTCCATGTGGTAGCAAACCTTGTATGTTGCCCCTTAAAATAGTGAGAATTAATGTTTTGTGATGTTCTTTGAATAATGGTCTGTCAGACTACTTAAGCCTTGCACATCTACATTTGAAGACAGACCATTATCTTTTGCATTATCTATAAGAAGGCATGC
>NW_024365445.1:0-206 GCF_014805655.1 Passer montanus
GGAAATTTGGGATTTTTTGGGGGGATTTTTGAATCATTTTTGGTTTGTTTTTAAATTATTTTTGGGGGTTTGGGGGCAATTTTGGGGATTTTTAAATTTTTTTTTTTATTTTTGGGAAAATTTGGGGATTTTGGGGATGTTTTAGGGGATTTTTTGGGAAATTTTTTGGATTTTGTTGATTTTGGGGGGATTTTTTGGGGGATTTT
>NW_024365446.1:0-206 GCF_014805655.1 Passer montanus
GGTCCTTTTAGGAATGGAGCAGGGTTTCATTCTTACCATCATTTTTAAAGGCGAAAACAAAGTAACACTTTTTTTTTTTTTAACCAAATGAATGTATATTGAGGACTATTAGTTGTTTTATTATTGTTTAATAAGAGAGAGCATTTTCGTGTGGTAGTCACAATAAATATTTAGGAGACGTGAATGTTTATGCCAGCAGGAATACA
>NW_024365447.1:0-206 GCF_014805655.1 Passer montanus
GAAATATCTCCAAGGAGGAAATTGCTCCAGCTTCTCACTAAACAAACAAATTTGGTGCTGGCGTGGCTGATTTTTAAGCCCAAAAACTGGTGGTGCAGTAAGGAGGGCTTTGAAGGGAGGAAATATTAAGATCGGAGTTGGAAAATAATTTCAGAGAAATGTTCAGTTTTCAGACAACACAGCCATGAGAAACAGCATGGCCAAAA
>NW_024365448.1:0-206 GCF_014805655.1 Passer montanus
GGATGGAGGCACCCTAAAAACCCAGGCTTTGGCCAACTGACCCTGAAATTCCCACCTTTGGATTTGGTCCCCCTTCTTAAATCATTCACAAACTCCCAGACTGGTTTGGGATGAAGACACACTAAATAAGTTGGGATGTTTTATCCCAGATCAGCAGAAATCCAAACCCTCCCCACACCCATCTCTCCCTCAGGCAGCCCCTTCCT
>NW_024365449.1:0-1964 GCF_014805655.1 Passer montanus
CTGATTGTTTTTCTAAAAACTAATTTGGTGACCATGGCTTGCAAAGCACTGGTGCCAGACAGGACTGCAGAATGCCACATACTAAGGGTCATTCTCTCCCAGTAAGGGAAGTTCCCCTGCTTGGAGAAGTTTCATTAGGAGGGCTCATGTCCAAGAGAAACCCTCCACAGTCACTTGAACACTACGGAGAGCACCGGTGACCTCATGAAACAGAAGCAACCACTTGAGAGATAGGAAGTTGCTTAACTCCCAGAAAGCTGACTCACGATTATTAGGCACCTTCTCCCCTGCCTGTGACTATCACGTGTCAAGAGTTTCTGTCCTGAAGCAGCAAAATAAGGACCTGTGAGGAGCCCTCTGAAGGAAATACTCATTACCAGTTTATACCGTGGCTTTTGTGTTATTTGAAAGCAAACAGCTGTATCTGGGATGGAAAGAAAAGTATCAGGCAAAATAAATTAGACTCTACAGCACTCAGACATATAATTAAACAATTTTGAGGTAACAAACTGAAGTCTGACAGGGAACAAACAAAAAACGATAAAACAGTCTGAAATATTACCATTATTTTGTGTCGACTAATATTTTAAGTTACTAAAAGAAACCACATAGAGGAGGCATGCAACTGCTATTTCATTAAGCTTTTAGCAAACTGTTGGCCACAAAAGCTCTGGGACAAGGCCAATTACACACTGGGACTCTCAGTGTGCCAACACTGCCTTTCCATGTGTGCTTCCCTTTACGGTAAGCGCCAGAGATTTAATAACTATTTCTCCAGCAGGCTCTGTAAGAATTCCCTTTGCTTAGGTCCCACACTGACAAGGTCCAGTCCTTTTGGCTGTTTTGTGTGTGAAATTTTCAAATGTTCAAATGTTCCGTGGCGCCTCATTTCTTTGCTCAGCGCTTCTGGAAGCTGCAGACACCTCCTCTGCCTGGTGCTGCCCTTTCTGTCCCAAGACCACGATCAGCAGGAACCTCTCCTGGCTGTCACCACAGACAGCACTGCAAAAGGGCTAATAATTGTCCCCAGGGCTGTCAAACGGGGCGACATCCACGGAACAGCCATAAACCAAAACACAGATGAGGAAGAGGGTGGCAGGGCACTGGAACAGCCACTCTGGAGTCTCCCACTCTGCAGAGCCCCACCTGGAAACGTTCCTGTGTCACCTGCCCGAGGTGACCCAGCCGTGGCAGGGAAATCCCGTGGCTCAGTGACCCAGCGCTGTCACACTGCCCTGCCAAACCCCCCCTGTACCCCTGAGTGCTTCTCCGCGAGGCCGCCGTGTCACCGCTCACCTCCAGGTCCTGCACGGAGATCTCCATGTCGGTCAGGTACAGGTAGGGCACGCCGCTGCCGCCGCAGGGCCCGGGCGGGCCGTCGCTGAGGGAGAAGATGTTGGCGAAGGGGCGGCCGCGCAGCCCCTCCTGCGCCGACAGCGTGGCCAGCGCGCCCCAGTCGCAGCTGTGCAGCACGTAGCGCGCCATGCGCGCCGCCTCCTCCGGCGGCGGGATGGCCGCCACGGCCGCCAGCAGCAAGCCCGATGCGGCGATGTCCCGGCGAGGCTCCCGCCTGTGCCGAGCCAGTCCCCCCCCTCTCCGACACCCCCGGCCCGTTCTGCGGGCTCACAGTGAGGCGGTGCCCCTGGCATGGGCCCTGCCTCGTGTGCCTGGGGAAGCCTGTCACATCCTGGAAGTGTCCCAAACCCGCGTGGATATGGCACCTGAGGAGGTGCTTCCATGGTGAGCACGGCGTGCTGGGTTAACAGGTGGGCTCGGCGATCCTGGTTCTTTCCCAACCAGAGTGATTCTGTCGTTCTAGAATCCACCATCGGTCCCACTCTCCCTGCCCGCTGCTGAATCAGCCTCACAGGCTGGTTCCGTGCCACCACAGGTGTGTGAGGCCCAGCCTTCCCTTGGGAAAACGTTATCCCTTAATCACAGCAGCAGGACTGTCTGTTTCGGGC
>NW_024365450.1:0-206 GCF_014805655.1 Passer montanus
TCTGCAGGGCAGCAACACAGAGGGAGAGTTAATTTTCTGCTCTGAGGAAAAATAAAAAATTAAAGTAAAAACCCCACCAAATTCAACACTGTGTGGCAGCTGCTTCCCTCAGTTGGATTTAAAAAATGGGATAGAACTCCAGGATTCTTTTCTCCACAGAGATGTCAAGGCACACAAGCAGGACCCCAGCCCTGGTGCAGAGGCAG
>NW_024365451.1:0-206 GCF_014805655.1 Passer montanus
CCCCAAAACCCCAAAATTTGGGGTGAAAAGAATCGTTATTTTTGTTACTTTAGAGATTATTTAACAAGGAAAAACAGGAGGGGCGTGGCCTGGAAGGGGCGTGGCCACCTCTGACCACGCCCCCCAGCTTTGGGGACCCCCCCCCCAAAAAATCGGGGGTCTCAGCCCCAAAAATCACCGAAATTTGGGGTGGAAAATCGGCATTT
>NW_024365452.1:0-206 GCF_014805655.1 Passer montanus
GGGGTTAAAAATGTAAAATTGGGGTGGGGGAGGGGTCAAATCCCCAAATTTGGGGTTAAAAATCTTCAATTTTGGGGAGGGGAGGGGCTAAACATGCAAATATGGAGGTGGGGGAGGGGGCAAATAACAAATTTGGGGCTAAAAATGCAAATTTTGGAGTGGGGGAGGGGCTAAAATGCAAGTTGGGGTGGGGGCGGGGCCAAATG
>NW_024365453.1:0-206 GCF_014805655.1 Passer montanus
ATTGTACAAAATAATTTTCACAGCAGAGACAATTAAGGCGAATTGTTGTTTCTTCAAAATGTCCAAGCCTTAAGGATATCATCCAAAATCTAGAAGTTTGTTTTTTTTTTAATTGCTGAACTGCTGAAATTTGTGATTGCATGAAAAAAAAAACAACAACCTACCTCTTTTCAGCCAGTCATCTTTTAAAATTCTTTAATTTCTAG
>NW_024365454.1:0-206 GCF_014805655.1 Passer montanus
CCTCCAAATCAGTTGGAGCAGAGGAGGGAGAATTTTGGGAACATCCCTCCGGGAATGCCAGTAACAATGCAGGAAAAGAATTCCCGTGATCTGTAATTCCAGCCCATCCTCCTTGTGCAGAAATTAATGGAAGAGAGAGGAGGGAGAGGATTGGGAACATCCCTCCGGGAATGCAGGGAATGTCTGGAATAGGAATTCCCATAAAA
>NW_024365455.1:0-206 GCF_014805655.1 Passer montanus
GAAAAGCTCTGAGGATCACAGCTGTGGGGAGACACAGAGAGGGGGGAGCAGGGGATCTGCAGGGGGGTTTTGGGGTAGGGGACGGATTAAAGAAGTGTTCAAGCAAAACCTGTGAGAGCTCAAGACTCCATCCCTCAGAGGAGAAACTCAGTTTGACCCAAACGCCATTCAAATCCCACAAACATTGAGGCATTTCCCCAAGCTCT
>NW_024365456.1:0-206 GCF_014805655.1 Passer montanus
CCTTCTAGGGCTTTGGATTCATAGCTCAAACCTCCTTTTTAATATATAGATGTCATGAAAGAAAAAACCCTAAAGGCAAAAAACCTGTGAAGATTTGGCACAGTGTGGATTAATTTATCTGGAAGAATATGTTGGAAGTATTGCTACTTAATATTGAAGATCTCTTGATGTTTTGGATGACATGAAGTCCCTACTACAACATTCTG
>NW_024365457.1:0-206 GCF_014805655.1 Passer montanus
CTTTGGTTACTCCTAATCTTGATAGAAAAAAATCAGAGTAATTTTTGATTGGTAATAGCATATTTCCAAAAATGACCATGTATATTGAAATTGCAATTGGGGGTAATCTAAAAAGATGACATATTTTAGATTATGAAATTATCCCTAATTTATGAGCAACAAAAATGAAGTATACCCAACACTGAGAATAAAGTCAGAGAAATCCT
>NW_024365458.1:0-206 GCF_014805655.1 Passer montanus
TTTTAACCTATTTCTTACCCTTTTTATCCTTTTTTGTCCATTTCTGCCCCATTTTTTCCCTTTTTGCCCCCTTTTTCCCACTTCTGTCCCTTTTTTCTCCTTTTTCCCCCATTTTTGCCCATTTCTATCCAATTTTTGCCCATTCTTGTCCCATTTTTATCCACTTCTATCCGTTTCCCCCCATTTTCCCCATTTTTTCTCCATTT
>NW_024365459.1:0-206 GCF_014805655.1 Passer montanus
GCGGCGCGGCGCCCCGGCCCAAGATGGCGGCGCGAAGCCGGGCCGGGGCCGCGTGAGGGGGGAACTTCCGCCCGCGCCCAAGATGGCGGCGCGGCGGCGCCGTGCGCATGTGCGGGGCCCATGGCGAGACAAGGGGCCGAAGGCGCGCAGGGCCCGAGGCCGAGAGGTACCGGGGGGGCCCGGGCGGCCCCGGGGGGCGAACCCCG
>NW_024365460.1:0-1352 GCF_014805655.1 Passer montanus
CACTGATTTCCCCCAGATTTTTCCTGGATGAATCCCTCATTTTTCATGTTTTTTTCATGGATTTTTCCCAATTTTTTCATGGATTTTTCATGGATTCCTCCCAGATTTTTCCTGGATTTCTCACAAATTTTCCCTGGATCTATCCCGAATTTTTCATGGTTCTATCCCAGATTTTTCCTGGATTTCTCCTGAATTTTTCCTGAATTTTTCATGGGTTTATCCTGGATCTTTCATGGTTTTCTCCTGAATTTTTCATGGATTTTTCCCAGATTTTCACGGATTTCTCTCAGATTTTCCCCGGATTTTCCCCGGATTTTTCCTGGATTTTTAATGGATTTATCCCACATTTTTCATGCATTTATCCTGGATTTTTCATGGATTTCTCCTGAAGTTTTCATGGATTTATCCCAATTTTTTCATGGATTTTTCATGGACTTATCCCGAATTTTTCATGGATTTCTCCTCAATTTTTCATGGATTTCTCCCAATTTTTTCCAGGATTTTTAATGGATGTCGCCTGGATTTTTCCTGGATCAATCCCTCATTTTTCATGGTTTTTTAATGGATTTATCCCAAAATTTTCACGGATTTTTCCTGGATTTATCCCAGATTTTTCATGGATTTCTCCCAAATTTTTCATGGATTTTTCATGGGTTTCTCCTGGATTTTTCCTGGATTTCTCCTGAATTTTTCATGGATTTCTCCCAAATTTTTCATGTATTTTTCATTGATTTTTCCTGGATTTTTCCTGGATTTCTCCCGAATTTTTCATGGATTTTTCATTGATTTTTCCTGGATTTTTCCTGGATTTCTCCCGAATTTTTCATGGATTTTTCATTGATTTTTCCTGGATTTCTCCCGAATTTTTCACTGATTTCCCCCAGATTTTTCCTGGATCAATCCCTCATTTTTCATGGTTTTTTCATGGATTTTTCCCAAAATTTTCATGGATTTCTCACGGATTTCTCCCGATTTTCCAGCATTTTGTGGGGGATTCTTTGGGAAAGGGAAAATTCGGGCGGGAATTTCAGGGAAAAACAACTCCAGGGAAAATCGGGAAAATCGGGAAGAGAGCGGAGCCAGGCTGAGGGAATTTGGGAATTCTTTGGGAAAAAAATTCCAGCCTGGAGAGCCGGGAATGGAGGGAATTCCCTGGGAATGGGGAAATGGGATTGGGGGAGGAATTCCTGGGGTATCCCAAAAAAAACCCCAAAACTCCACCCAAAAAAACCCCAAATTGTGCAAAAAACATCAAAATTCCCCAAAAATCCTTTAAATCTGGAAGGGATTTGGGGAGGGATTCCTGGGGTATCCCAAAAAAACCCCAAATCCCAAAAAAACCCCAAATCCCA
>NW_024365460.1:1513-3193 GCF_014805655.1 Passer montanus
AGGAATTCCTGGGGTATCCCAAAAAAAACCCCAAATCCACACCCCAAAAAATCCCCAAGTTGTGCAGAAAACGTCAAAATTCCCAAAAATTCCCAAAAATTCCTAAAAAACCCCTTTAAATCTGGGAGGGATTTGGGGAGGAATTCCTGGGGTATCCCAAAAAAAACCCCAAAACTCCACCCAAAAAAACCCCAAATTGTGCAAAAAACATCAAAATTCCCCAAAAATCCTTTAAATCTGGAAGGGATTTGGGAAGGAATTCCTGGGGTATCCCAAAAAAAACCCCAAATCCACACCCCAAAAAATCCCCAAGTTGTGCAGAAAACGTCAAAATTCCCAAAAATTCCCAAAAATTCCTAAAAAACCCCTTTAAATCTGGGAGGGATTTGGGGAGGAATTCCTGGGGTATCCCAAAAAAACCCCAAATCCCAGAAAAAAAACCCCCAAATTGTGCAGAAAACATCAAATCCCAAAAAAATCCCAAAAATTCCCAAAAAAATCCTTTAAATCTGGAAGGGATTTGGGGAGGAATTCCTGGGGTATCCCAAAAAAACCCCAAATCCCCACCCCAAAAAATCCCCAAATGGTGGAGAAAACGTCAAAATTCCCAAAAATTCCCAAAAATCCCTGAAAAACCCCTTCAAATCTGGAAGGGATTTGGGGAGGAATTCCCAGAGAATCCCCAGGAGTGCCCAAGGAAAGGCCGGAAAATCCCGGAATTGAGGGGTGGGATGGAAGCTCCCGGGATCCCATGGGGAGAATTTCGGGATTCTGGGATCCAGGATCCATCCCAAGGGGATTTTGTGGGATTTGGGGGTGGAAAAGGGAACTGGAGTCCCAACTTCCCAGGGAATTCCCGAAATTCCTTCCCGGAGAGGATTGGGGCTGGGAATGGGATGGGATTGAAGCTCCAGGGATCCCATCTGGAGAATTTCGGGATTTTGGGATCCAGGATCCATCCCGAGGGGATTTTGTGGGATTTGGGGGTGGAAAAGGGAAGTGGAGTCCCGAATTCCCAGGGAATTCCCGAAATTCCTTCCCGGAGAGGAGCTGGGATGGGAATGGAGCTCCAGGGATCCCATGTGGAGAATTTCGGGATTTTGGGATCCAGGATCCATCCCAAGGGGTTTTTATGGGATTTGGGGATGGAAAAGGGAAGTGGAATCCCGAATTCCCAGGGAATTCCCGAAATTCGTTCCTGGATCCCAAAATTCTCCTCTCGGAGAGAACTTCAGTGTTGGAATGGGATGAGATTGAAGCTCCAGGGATCCCATGGGGAGAATTTTGGGATTTTGGGATCCGGGATCCCTCCCGAGGGGTTTTGTGGGATTTGGGGGTGGAAAAGGGAAGTGGAGTCCCGAATTCCCAGGGAATTCCCGAAATTCCTTCCCGGAGAGGAGCTGGGATGGGAATGGAGCTCCAGGGATCCCATGTGGAGAATTTCGGGATTTTGGGATCCAGGATCCATCCCGAGGGGATTTTGTGGGATTTGGGGGTGGCAAAGGGAACTGGAGTCCCGAATTCCCAGGGAATTCCCGAAATTCCTTCCCAGAGAGGATTGGGGATGGGGCTGGGGATGGATCCCAGGCCAGGCCGGGATGGAGGGAATTCCCTGAGGGGGAATTTGGGAAGGAATTCCCGGAGAGTCCCGGACAGACGGGGTTGGGATTTCCGGTCCTT
>NW_024365461.1:0-206 GCF_014805655.1 Passer montanus
CCGGGGCCACCAGAAGGTCACCCGGGGCCGGTGGCAGCGCCGGGGCGTCCCCACGGGGGTCCCCGCTCACCCTGGCAGGCGGTGGCGCCGGCGGCGGCGCGGTAGCCGCGGTGGCACTCGCAGCGGAAGGAGCCGGCCGTGTTGAGGCAGCGGCCGTGGGGGGCGCAGGGGGAGCCCCCCGAGCACTCGTCCACGTCTGGGGGGAC
>NW_024365462.1:0-206 GCF_014805655.1 Passer montanus
GGGTGACACAGGGTGACAGGGGGTGTCCCTGTCCCTCACCGGGGTAGCCGTTGCCGTCCAGGTCGCTGGCCCCGCGCAGGGCGGCCCCGAAGAAGTCGGGGTGCCCGCGGGGCGCGCCCATCCCCCGCAGCACCTGGGCGGGCCGGGCCCGCAGCCCCCCCGGGCCCCCCTGGAAGATGAACACGAGCCCCCGGCGACCCTCGGCC
>NW_024365463.1:0-206 GCF_014805655.1 Passer montanus
GGGACCTCCTGACACCCCCTGACCCCCCTGAGACCCCCGGGAGCCCTCATGGCATCCCCGGGACCCCCAGGACCCTCCCAGGGATACCCAGAGACCCCCCGGGACCCCCCCAGGGACCCCCTGAGCACCCAGGGACCCCCAGGGAACCCCCTGAGCCCCTGCCAGGGACCCCCGGGGACATCCAGGGACACCCCCAGGGACCCCCA
>NW_024365464.1:0-206 GCF_014805655.1 Passer montanus
CAAATACCCATGCTCTAAAAAGGCAGACCAGAAGAAGAGTCAAGCTGAACAGTTTTTAAAACATGTAAACTAATTTTTTAAACCTCTAAATATAGAACAGATGATGCAAAATATAGTATATAAAAACCAGTGTGTGCTCTTAGCTGAGTGCCAAGATGCACTCGAGCGTTATCTTTTCTACATCTGTCTCCTATTGCCCTTTATTA
>NW_024365465.1:0-206 GCF_014805655.1 Passer montanus
TTCTACGAGTAACACAGTTTATAATTAAGCTGGTAGATTGTATTATATTAGCAAGCAGTTAAAAAGAGTTATAATTGATACTATGCCTAAATACTTGCAATCACTAACAATATGCAAAGGCTAATACATAAATGTAAAAGCCAATTTTATCCGGTTTCCCAGATAAATTTTTCCCATTACTGTTAAGTTGGAGTGCTGTAAAGGGT
>NW_024365466.1:0-206 GCF_014805655.1 Passer montanus
ACCCCAAGTCTTCTTCAGAGGAGCTGCTTCAATCTATTCCTCCCAGTTGGGACAGATCAGCTCATATCCCTTAGCCACCCTGACTGATGGGTTCTCCCGTGATGCAGAAGGAGTGAAAGAGAGTATGTTGTGTGTTGTGTCAAAGCAGATCAAATGTGCTCAATATCAAGCTGGATACACCCAGAGTGCAATGAACATATGTGCAG
>NW_024365467.1:0-206 GCF_014805655.1 Passer montanus
CCAGCTCAGTGATCAATTTCGTGGCTCTCCCCCAGACTCAGTCCAGCAGCTCCTCATCCTTCTTATTGAATCAAAGAACCACGAAGGTTGAAAAATACCTCTGAGATCCCTGAGTGCAGTGAAGCTGGCACCACTGTGTTCACCTCAAAACCAAGTCCCCACATGTCATATCCACATCCCTTTGGGACACTTCCAGGGATGGGGAC
>NW_024365468.1:0-206 GCF_014805655.1 Passer montanus
AGAATCTGATGAACTCTGGAAATAGCATCTGAGATTGCTGTGCAGGGGGGATGGCAGTACCACTCACAAGCACAGACAACCTGACTTTGCAGGTTCCAACAATCATTTTTTCCATCCAAAGCAGACACAGCTGACAGAAAACATCACCAAAACATACAGGTGCATCATAGATACCTATAGATTACTCAATGGGGAAGGATTGCTTT
>NW_024365469.1:0-206 GCF_014805655.1 Passer montanus
CCTCCCTCTCTCCAGCCCTCAGACACTGTCCATCCATTTTTTCCCCTGCATTCTCCCTTTATTTCAACAGCTCCATCTCACCAGCCCTCACACCGTGCCCATTCCTGTGTTTTCCTTCCACTCTTCCTTTTGACAGCTCCATAGCTCAAGCCCTCAGACACTGCCCATTCCCTTTTTCCCTCCCATATCACCCCTTGTTTTAGCTT
>NW_024365470.1:0-206 GCF_014805655.1 Passer montanus
TTTATGTTTCAGTGGCTCCCACTAGTGTTTTCTATGTACAGTTTAAAAGAAATGCCAACCTTTTATGTACTGTGCCTCAGGTGCTGTGTTCACTAGTGTTTTCTGCACGACGAAATTATAGTGAATATGATGAGATCCTAGAAATACTTGTAACAGTGTAGAGAAAATGAGTGCTTTTTGTGAAGTCTTTGAGAGTTTTGAGTGTG
>NW_024365471.1:0-872 GCF_014805655.1 Passer montanus
GGCCAAGGTGAGCCAAAATTGGCTTTTTCGACCCCAAAACTGACCTTTTCCACCCCAAAACTGTCCTTTTCCACCCCAAAATTGCCCTTTTCCACCCCAAAATTGCCATTTTCTGCCCCAAAACTGCCCTTTTCCACCCAAAAAATGCCCTTTTCCAACCCGGAATTGCTCTTTCTCGCCCCATAACTGCCCTTTTCCTCCCCAAAATTGCCCTTTTCTCCCCAAAACTGCCCTTTTTCGCCCCAAACTCACCTTTTCCACCCCAAACCCACCCTTTTCCACTCCAAAAGTGCCCCTTTTCACCCAGAACTGCCCTTTTCCACCCCAAAACCGCCCTTTTCCGCCCCAAGACTGCCCTTTTTCACCCCAAATCTGCCCTTTTCCACCCCAAAATCTCTTTTCCACCTCAAAATTGCCTTTTTTCACCCCAAAATCTCCCTTTTCCACCCCAAAACTTCACTTTTCCACCCAAAACCGCCCTTTTTCACTCAAAAATCCTCCCTGCATCCTAAAATTTTTTCCTGGATCCCCAAATTCCTCCACCTCACCCCCAAATTCCTCCCCCAAACCCCCCAAAATCCCCACCTGAACCCCAAATTCCTTCCAAAATCCCTCCTCGATCCCAAAGTTCTCTCCCCGAACCCCCCAAATTCCCCCCTGGACCCCAAAATCCCCTCCAAACCCCTCCAAAATCCCCCCAAATTTCTCCCTGACCCCCCTTTTTTGGCAGCTGCGGGTGGAGCCCAAACCCAGCGCCCCCAAAAGGCCCAAATTGGGGGAGGGTCCCGAGGGGCCCCCCCTGCACCGCAAAGGGGAACCCGCGGCCAACAGCGACACCTGCGCCGCTGCCCTGGCAGGTAAAGCCCCAAATC
>NW_024365471.1:2217-3190 GCF_014805655.1 Passer montanus
TTTTCCCCATTTTTCCCCAGCGGCTGCAGGAGCTGGTGGTGCCGCTGGCGCTGCGCCTGCCCCAGCTGTGCCCCCCGGAGCTGCTGGGGGTCTCGGGGTCCCCGTACGGGAGCCCCCGCTGCCGGGGGGGGCTCTACGGGCTGCTGCAGGCGCTGCTGCTGGGGGCCCCCCCCGGCGCCGCGCCGCCGCTGCACTGCGCGCTGCGGGCCTTCGGGCAGGGGCAGAGGGACCCCGACGTGCAGGTGAGAGCCCCGAAAAATACCCTGAAAATATCCCTGAAATATCCCAAAGTTATCCTGAAAATATCCCCCAAAATCCCCCCCCAAATCCCCCTGCACTGCGCGCTGCGGGCCTTCGGGCAGGGGCAGCGGGACCCTGATGTGCAGGTGAGACCCCCGAAATATCCCAAAAACACCCTAAAAATATCCCTGAAATATCCCAAAGTTATCCCGAAAATATTCCTGAAATATCCTAAAAATATCCCCAAAAATCCCCCCCCAAAACCCCCCTGCACTGCACGCTGCGGGCCTTCGGGCAGGGGCAGCGGGACCCTGATGTGCAGGTGAGAGCCCCAAAAATACCCTAAAAATATCCCCAAAATATCCCTGAAATATCCCAAAGTTATCCCCAAAATTTCCCGAAAATACCCTAAAAATATCCCCAAATTATCTCTGAAATATCTTCAAATTATCCCCAAAATATCCACGAAATATCCCTGAAATATCCCAAAGTTATCCCCAAAATATCCCGAAAATACCCTAAAAATACCCCCAAATTATCACTAAAATATCTCTAAATTATCCCTGAAATATCCCCAAAATACCCTTCAAATATCCCCAAAATATCCCAAAGTTATCCCCAAAATATCCCGAAAATACCCTAAAAATACCCCCGAATAGCCCCGAATTATCCCCACAATATCCCCAAGTTATCCTCAAAATATTGAAAAAATCCTCATTAAAATTTCTCTCTG
>NW_024365472.1:0-206 GCF_014805655.1 Passer montanus
TTTTGTGCATTTCTGGGATTCCCAGGGTTATTTTTGGGAGTTTTTGTGCATTTTTGGTACCTCGGGGTAGACGCCGATGAGGCTCTGGGCCTTGGTGTAGAATTCCTCCTTGAGGGAGATGACGATGGCCTGGAAGTTGGCAGCCGACTGCTCCTTGATGTAGTTGGCCACCTGGGGACCCCAAAACCGCCTTGGCACCCCAAAAA
>NW_024365473.1:0-206 GCF_014805655.1 Passer montanus
CTTGGTGATTCCATGACCTTCAGTAAATGTGTGGTTTTTAAATTCCGTGCATATAACTGAAAGAGGAAAAAAAAATTCATTTTTGGCTCTTGGTCTCTGGCATTTTTATCTGATAAAAGTATTTTTTTTTCTTACCTATTTGAGGATAGTATAGTAGAGACTTTGGTTCTTTAGGACAGAAAGCCTCATTTTTCCAAAAGGGAAGT
>NW_024365474.1:0-206 GCF_014805655.1 Passer montanus
CAGAAAAAATTACTTGCAGCCTGTGCACTTCCATTGTTTTCTTAGCAATAAAAAAATTACTGCAAGCTACATGAAGATGCTGGCAATAATTTGAGCACTTTGATAACCTAAAGCACGCAAAAAAATACATCACAAACAAAAAAAAAAAGCATACATACATTGAAAAAAAAAATCAAGGAAAAAACCACTTATTATTTCAGAAACTT
>NW_024365475.1:0-206 GCF_014805655.1 Passer montanus
GACCACCAAGAGGGGCCTCGGGAGCCACAGAAGCACCGAGAAAAGGCCCAAAATGGCCCCCAGGACCCCCAAAAGGGCCCCCAGGACCCCCTGACGCCCCCCGCCCCGTACCTGTCCTCATTTGACCCCTCCGAGCCCCCGTCCCCGCCTTTCCTGAAGCCCCGCCCCTCTCCCCTCACGCAAACCCCGCCCCCTCGCCGTCTCCA
>NW_024365476.1:0-206 GCF_014805655.1 Passer montanus
CTTCACTGACTTTGATTTGTCTTAGTGATTAATTTTTGTCAGCTGTCATTCACTTCTAACCTTGAAATGTTAGAAGACTTTTAGGAGATTCCCAAAATTCAACCTTTCTCTGTAAATCTAATGAGAAAACAACAATGCTGGTAGAAAACCAAGTCAGCTTTCATCATGGGAGCAGAAAAGTTTTGCCATGAAGTCCCAGGGGAGTT
>NW_024365477.1:0-206 GCF_014805655.1 Passer montanus
CTCACTGTTGGTTTAAAACCAGTATCTCCTTAGTCCTGTTCTCTTTGGATAGTCAATGCCCACTTGCAGACCAGCCTGCACATCTCTCTTTGCACGCAGGGGGTTATCACCATGTGCACATAACTCCTAATTTAGGCTCAGAGATATTTAGATACCAACATCTGGATAGAAGAGAAGAATTCCTTTGATCTGGCACACATATTAAA
>NW_024365478.1:0-206 GCF_014805655.1 Passer montanus
CCCCTCCCCTCATTTCCCCTCCCCCCCAGGCTGAAGCCGGTGCAGAAGGTGGAGGGGGGAGGGGTCACCAACGGGGTCTCCTCGGGCCCCGCCCCCCCCGGGGTCCCCGACATCAGCGCGCAGGTGCAGCAGTACCAGCAGTTCCTGGGTGAGTGCTCCCCAAAACATCCCAAAATAGCAAAAAGAATCCCCAAAAAATTTAAAAA
>NW_024365479.1:0-206 GCF_014805655.1 Passer montanus
TAATTTATTTGGTTGTGCTCAGGCAGTTTTCTGCTGTGGTGCCTCATTTCTGGCCTGGTCTGTAGGCAGATCACCTCAGGTTTTTTAGCACCTTCACATTTTAGTAATTTTAAAAAGTTGAAATGAGGATCTGGATCCATGTGACCGGATACTGATAACATGCATGTACATCAAGAAGTAGACACATCAGAACCTATAAATATTGC
>NW_024365480.1:0-206 GCF_014805655.1 Passer montanus
ACCTTCAAGACTGGTTCTGAGAGTGAAGGCAGGGAGGAGAAGCAGGGAGTTTGTTATCAGAGACTACACTCATTCATCTAAAAGCAACATTCCTCTACATTTTGCACTGGACTGTGTTGTCTGGGCACGTTGGGAGCAGAACAGAATGCTCCTTTGCTTTATAGTTAGTTTAGCTAACTGAGGCAGAGAAGTTTTCCCTGGACTGG
>NW_024365481.1:0-206 GCF_014805655.1 Passer montanus
ATCCACATTCCAACCAGTCATAGTTGCACAACATCCCATCAGGGTACTGGGATTACTGCAGTGTCACAGACAGTTCAGGTGAGGTTCAAGGAGCTGTACAGTTTTAACTATGTTTTATATGGATAATTAAATGATGTATGACATGGAAATAAGCCAGCTGTACTGAAACTTAACAAACTAACTGCTCTGCTGCAACAGTCAAGCAT
>NW_024365482.1:0-3929 GCF_014805655.1 Passer montanus
CCCACGACCAGCAGCACACACTCAACCTGCACATCTCCACACAGCAATGGCCAAATCTACACTGGGCACTTGCATCCTTCTCTCATCCTTTCAGAGACTTTGCAGCTGGTGCACCGAGCTTCAAAGAATCAGAAGACGTGATTGCCACCTGCCAGAAGAAAAAAGACACAGGAATTCTCTACCTATTGGAATCACTCATTGTTGAGATGTCATGCACCACAGAAATGCAGAAGTCTCATTTAAAGCTTTGATGTTTAAAAGCATTCAAGGTTCTCTTCTCCATTGTCTGCCTGCCCATCTCCCTACCCTGAGGCTATCAGGGGTTCTTATGCCTGCTGCAGCATCAAAGAAAATGAGGGGAGTAGCCCTGCACTGTCACTCGCAGCAGTTGTGGATACCTGCCCCAGCAGGTGCAGGTTTTAGTCCTGTGCTTTCCAACGAACCATAACCATGGTGTACTTGGGGCACTGTGAGAAGAAGTTGCTCTCACAGCTGTGTCATGTGCCTTTCTCACAGCACAGAATTTCAATCAGACCTTTTACTGGGGGTGTATCTGATTACCAAGCTGCATGAGGTCTTTGTTGTGAAACTCGTTTGGTCTAGAATTTTGTCTGTCCTGGAAATGCAAGCCTGCAGGAGACTGTGCCCTGAGTGAACATGTCCATTCACCTGCTCGGACTGGCATGGGGCCAACAGCAGCCTTTGCAAACCAAACCCCGCCTTAAACCTTTGTGCAATTTCTTTTTTTTTAAATTTTTTTTTACTTTTCCTTCTCTTGGTCAAATGTGGCCATAATTTTGTACAGAGAATTGTTGGACACACTTATTCTATGTCAAATGAGATATTTGCAGTGCTAACACAATGATGTAGTGAGAGAAATAGGGCCCAGGTGTGAAGGCCTTGAGAAGCAAGAAGCATAGAGAAGTACAGGCATGAAGTGTGATGGGGTAGTGTCACAGAAACTGTGGGAAAAACAGAAACTCTTCAACATGTTTTCAGGGTTAGAGCATCAAGGCATTACTTTATTCTGCCCAGGGTGTTTTTCCAACCACGATACGCAACAGAAATTATTTCATCCACACATGCCTGGATTGTGCAGTGAAAATCACACATGGTTTTTACCAGACTTTTCACGTATTTATACATTAAACCCCAAAGAAATTCACATTCATTGGTCTTAAATGACACAATTCTTAGTATTCAATTTCTTATTGGCTATTGATCACCTTTGATGCTAATTGCATCTTCATTCTTCGTTTCTCCTAACAAGCTTTTCCCAGCCCAGATGTCTCCAACTGCACTAGATGTGCATTAATTAATGTTCTTAATGGTCATTAGTAGTTATGGTTTATCTCCTGTGTATCTTCTGGCTACTCGAAATCCATAGATGTTTGGATCATGGAGACGTGCCTGGGAAACAGGATCGTTTGAAGAGAAACTTCAATGCCCTTCCCCCTGGGCAAAGGCAAACAAATCCCTGACCAAAGTTATATAAAAAAATTTAAAAGTGGTATAATTTCCAGCAATTGCACAAAGGTTTAAGGCGGGGTTTGGTTTGCAAAGGCTGCTGTTGGCTGCATGCCAGTCCGAGCAGGTGAATGGACATGTTCACCCAGGGCACAGTCTCCTGCAGGCTTGCATTTCCAGGACAGACAAAATTCTAGACCAAACGAGTTTCACAACAAAGACCTCATGCAGCTTGGTAATCAGATACACCCGCAGTAAAAGGTCTGATTGAAATTCTGTGCTGTGAGAAAGGCACATGACACAGCTGTGAGAGCAACTTCTTCTCACAGTGCCCCAAGTACACCATGGTTATGGTTCGTTGGAAAGCACAGGACTAAAACCTGCACCTGCTGGGCAGGTATCCACAACTGCTGCGAGTGACAGTGCAGGGCTACTCCCCTCATTTTCTTTGATGCTGCAGCAGGCATAAGAACCCCTGATAGCCTCAGGGTAGGGAGATGGGCAGGCAGACAATGGAGAAGAGAACCTTGAATGCTTTTAAACATCAAAGCTTTAAATGTCTTCTGGCAGGTGGCAATCACGTCTTCTGATTCTTTGAAGCTCGGTGCACCAGCTGCAAAGTCTCTGAAAGGATGAGAGAAGGATGCAAGTGCCCAGTGTAGATTTGGCCATTGCTGTGTGGAGATGTGCAGGTTGAGTGTGTGCTGCTGGTCGTGGGCAGTGCCTGTGTTGAGCAGAGGGCAGCAGTGAGGGCAGCTGTTGCTGAGGGATTGTTGCAGGATGAGTCGGTGAAAGGCGCTGGAGCAGCAAGGGCAGAAACTGCAGGGTTAAGGAGCCAGGTGTGTGTGGAGACGTGTACTGGCTGTGCCGTGTGTATGGGTGCAGGGACATGGACCTGTGTACGAATAGAAGTGTACAGAGCAAGAGGTAGGGTTGTGTTAGTGAAACGCTGTGTGTGCCTAAAGTGAAACTGCTCAAGGAAGGGTGCAGAAAAGGATGCTGTGTCTCCTTGTCGGGCCCCGGAGCTGGACGGTTGTGAAGTTGGGTGCAGGAAGGGAGAGCCTGGAGTGTGTGCGGTGGCATGTGAAGTGTGCTGAGGGTGGGCATTTCTGTTCCTATTGCACTGGGTGTGTTGTTGCCCAGGGTGACTTTGGCAGGAAGGGAAGCAGTGTTGGGAGAGGGTGTCTTCAGGGGAGAGCAGTGCAGACCAGCCTTTCACAGGGCCCCTCGTGGCACGCTGCAGATTGGAGAGAGCCTCGCGCAGGTCCGCGTGCAGCCGTCGCTGGCCTTGGTGCGCTGGAGGAGGAGCGCTCTGGTGCTGTGGCTAGAGCTGGAGCATGTTGAGGAGAGCGAGGTGGCCTTCTCCCGAAGCAGTGGCTCTGCTCATGTTGCACATTACTGCTGGGGGGCGAGGATGTGGCGTTTGAGGTGCAGCCGTGTGCCGTGCTCAGCGTTGGAGCGGAGCCTGCGTGCAGCAGGCGCTGGGAGAGCAGGGCTGTTGCTGGGTTGTGCGAGAGCTCCGTGCGGCTTTGGGGTACGGCCGTGGCAGGGAGGTTCCTGTGGCGGGAGTGTCCCTGTGGTGAGCGTCGCCTGGGAGGAGGATGCCCAGCTGGGAGCACAGAGCCTGCCCTGCAGCACTTGTGCCTGGCGCTCCCCAACGTCCCGTGGGCGTAGCTGGGTGTTGCTGGAGAAGGCCCAAGTGTGTGCAGGCCTGAGATTTGGGGACTGGCTCTGGCCTTGAAACCGCCTGCCGCGCTGCCCAGACCTCCTGGGCCGGAGCCCTGGCTGGAAGGTTTCTGCCACCATTTTGTGGGAGGGAGATGCCATTTTGTTCAGTGTTGCAGCTTCTGCTTCCTTGTACCAGGAAGGATCAGATCTCAAACTGTTTATATGCAGCTGATATAAAAAATATTTATATGCATGCAGAGGGTATGTAGATAGTTAGAGTTGTCTGTATGAAGGAATGAATCAGTAGATTCTTACTTAGATACGCTAATTCTATAAATTTCTAGAGGTATGTGAATGAGACATTTGTAATGGTAAAGCCATAAGCCTGAGGTAGCTAAAGCAGTCTTTCTTGAGAGCTGGTGGAATGAATGTGTAGAAGTGGATGAAATGCACTGCACAAAGATAAGAGGCAGGTTCAGGCCTTGCGCTTTTTGTGGCTGTAGAAAAAGCACTGAGCTGTTTGGGGAGCAGGCAGGAGGTGTCACAGAGCACTGGGAGTTGCCTGAGGGCTGTGGAGCTGTGTGAGGTGGCCACCAGGCAGGCCTCAGCATGCACCATGTGACATGCCTGGAACAGGGATCGAGGTCTGTCCCTCGATGCAGGCTGAGAAGGCTCCATGGCCAGGCAGAGCCCCGTGGGATGGTCATGCAGTGCATATCCCTGGGGCAGGCTCTGGGCATCCATGCCATGGCCCTACCAGACATGAGCAACACAGGCTGAAAAAACAGAAGGCC
>NW_024365483.1:0-206 GCF_014805655.1 Passer montanus
GCCGCGCCGGCGCCGCGTGCGTGGTGCGCTGGTGCCGCGTCAGGCTCTCGCGGCGGTTGAAGGCGCGGCCGCAGGCGCCGCAGGCGAAGGGCTTCTCGCCCGTGTGGATGATCTGGTGCTGCGCCAGGTGGCTCGGCTTCTTGAACGCCTTCCAGCACAGCGCGCAGCGCAGCGGGGCCTCGGCGCCCGCCGCCAGCGCCGCCACG
>NW_024365484.1:0-206 GCF_014805655.1 Passer montanus
AATGTGTTGGGAAGGTTGTTTACCTCCAGGACTTTGGTAATTGGAATCTGGTGGAGGTTCTTTATGTCAATTCGCTTATCAGGTCCGAGCTGTGTGGACTGTGGGTCTGCATACAGTCCCGATTTTTAAGTTAGTAGTAAGTATTCTTGAGTATTCTATGTAGTGTAGTTATAGTAGAGTATAATGTAATATAATACAGTTTTAAT
>NW_024365485.1:0-206 GCF_014805655.1 Passer montanus
TTTTTTTTTTTTTTAATCCACATTGTCAAAAAGTAAGATTGTGAAGTGCCAATGTCTGGTCAAGGAGGCAAATATCTTTAAATTGGCTTTTAACAAGGTTGAGATTTGTTTGTGACATTAATGAAAAAGAGTACACTTACATCCTGGAATAAAAGGTGAATCTTCTTGTCTCTGCAATGACCCCTTGTGTGAGGACACGAGGCTTG
>NW_024365486.1:0-206 GCF_014805655.1 Passer montanus
GAATTTTTAATGCCAAAATGTGACTTTTTAATGCCGAACTGTGAATTTTTAATGCTGAAATGTGACTTTTTGGTGCCAAAATGTGAATTTCTGATGATACAATGTGACTTTTTGATGCCAAACTGTGACTTTTTAATGCCAAGCTGTGACTTTTGATGCCAGCCATGACTTTGGTGCTGTGCCCCCAGGTGAGCCCTCCGTCCCTC
>NW_024365487.1:0-206 GCF_014805655.1 Passer montanus
TATTTCATCCAGAATGGAGCAGTGGCACACAACCAGGACATTTCATATTACATTTTCATCTTCTGTTTTAATAGACAGCTTTAAAAATTACATTTTAAAACCATCTATAAGTTCATTTTAAAAAAAATACCCTCAAAGACAAAGCAACCATGTATCACCTGTCAGAACTACAATAATGAGTGGTGTTTTCAAAGCAAAGATTTTAT
>NW_024365488.1:0-206 GCF_014805655.1 Passer montanus
ACTCAGAGGCTTCCAGTGGAGACCTGCGGGGCTCTGAGGGAGCTCTGAGTGATCTGAGGGGGCTCAGAGAGAGCTCTGACGAGCTCCGAGGGGCGCTGAGGGAGCTCGGAGGAGGATCAGAGTGGCTCAGAGAGAGCTCCGAGGAGACTCTGAGGGAGTTCCGAGGGGGCTTTACGGGATCTCAGTGGGCTCCGAGGGGGCTCTGA
>NW_024365489.1:0-206 GCF_014805655.1 Passer montanus
AACTGGGAGCACTGGGCCATTACTGGGGGGGCACTGGGCTGTTACCGAGGGGTTCTCATGGCTGTCACTGGGCTGTTACTGGGAACACTGGGCTGTTACTGGGGGTGGTCTCTGGGCTGTCACCGGGCAGTTACTGGGAGCACTGGGAGCACCGGGGGTCACGGGGGTCTCATGGCTGTCACTGGGCGGTCACTGGGGGGCACTGG
>NW_024365490.1:0-206 GCF_014805655.1 Passer montanus
TGATATCAAAAAGTGGGATTGCATCAGCTACTGGAGACTGAGGCCCAATTTATCTTCACACCTTCCTCTCAGACGGGAACAGTATTTAGCAATTTTTCCATCCTTCCGTTCATCTTCAAAGGGTACCTCATGGCCTAATTAAGGAGAGATCCTGCTTGGGCTCAGTTTGGGGTCCTAGTCCTACTTCAGCTGTTCTCAGAGGGAGA
>NW_024365491.1:0-206 GCF_014805655.1 Passer montanus
TTCAGGCAGTTGTAGAGAATGATAAGGTCACCCTTGAGCCTTCTCTTTTTCAGCTAAAAAACCCTCAGCCACGCCTGACAGCATTTGTGCTCCAGACTCTTCATCAACTCCACTGCCCTGCTCCTAACACACTCCAGCATTTCAACATTCTTTATAAATTGAGGGCACCAGCACTGCACACAGAACTCAAGGTGTGGCCTCACCAG
>NW_024365492.1:0-206 GCF_014805655.1 Passer montanus
ACAAACCATCAGGATTGGCACCAAAACCCCACATATCCCATCAGGATTGGCCTCAAAAAATGCAAAAAAACACATCAGGGTTGGCCCCAAAATCTCCTGGAGCCCAGGAAGTACCAAAACCCATCAGGATCAGTCCCAAAAACCCACACACCCCAACAGGATCAGCCCCAAAATCTCCTGGAGCCCAAAGAATGACACAAACTGTC
>NW_024365493.1:0-11814 GCF_014805655.1 Passer montanus
TCAGGGCTGGCTCCTGCTTCAGCTCTTCCGGCCATTTTGGGGACCCTCATACCCAGGGTGGGACCTTCCTGTGTCTCCTCCCAGTGAGGGACCCTCCTCTTTCTCTTCCTCCCATCATGGGGACCCTCCTGTCCCCTCACAGCTCAGGGTGGCACCTTCATCTTCACCTTTTCTGTCCCCACATCCTCACCCCCTGAGGGTCCTGATCCCTTCTCCTCTTCCCGCCATTTTGGGATCCTCCTGTCCCCTCATACCTGGGGTGGGACCTTCCTGTCCCCAATTAACCCTTAAACCCGGCCTGTCTGTCCCCAAACCCGGCCTGTCTGTCCCCAAACCCAGCCTGTCTGTCCCCAGACCCGGCCTGTCTGCCCCCAAACCCGGCCTGTCTGCCCCCAAACCCGGCCTGTCTGTCCCCAAACCCAGCCTGTCTGTCCCCAGACCCGGCCTGTCTGCCCCCAAACCCGGCCTGTCTGCCCCCAAACCCGGCCTGTCTGTCCCCAAACCCAGCCTGTCTGTCCCCAGACCCGGCCTGTCTGCCCCCAACCCCGGCCTGTCTGCCCCTAAACCTGGCCTGTCTGTGTGCAATGAAGGATTGTATCACCGCGTGTGTGTGTCATTGTCCTGGATTTGGGCAAATCTGGGAGAAAACTTCCAAAGGGGGCCCCCCCAGAAAGCAAACCCACACCGCCCTTCCCCCCACTGGTTCGGGAAGGATTCCTCGGACAGAAGTGGAAAGAACCTGTTTATTTAACAAGCAAAACACCTCCAGCACACAAAATGAACAATACCAGATGACAACACTTTCACCGATCTGAAAAGGATGACAAATTCAGAAAGTCTTTCCTGGCAGTGGTGGCTCTGTTGTCGCTCCCTCCGGCGCTGGGGATAGCTGCTGCAGCCACAGGATGCAAACTCTTGGTGTTTCCCAGCTCCCAGTCCGGAGCAGGTTTGAATGGTTCCAAAAAGGGAAGGGAAAAAACAGTCCAGGGAAAAATCTGGACCGCTTAGCTAAACCAACTAACAGAAGCAAAAAAGTAAAAGCAGAGCGGGAGCAAAGCAGGAGCACAGCAGAAGCAAGAGCAAAGCAAGCAGCAAAAAGCAAAGCAAAAAGCCAAAGCTGCACTATGTACTGCCCCGTCTCTCTGTCCTGCCAGCCGTGGGGGAGCAGGCAGGTAACAAACCAAAACAAACCTTGCTCTTCAGAGCCAGTCTTGAAGGCACAGAACATAATATCCAGCACTAACAGAACACACGACTGGGGATACAAGCATCGTAACCTCACCCTAGGACATTCCACCCCTTATCCCCATATCGTCAACAAACTACCAAACGTCATGCATTTTATTCACGTAAAAACTTCCATCTGTTCCTCCCCTGGCTGCCCCTTACCCCGGCCTGTCTGCCCCCAAACCCGGCCTGTCTGTCCCCAAACCCGGCCTGTCTGTCCCCAAACCCGGCCTGTCTGCCCCTAAACCCGGCCTGTCTGCCCCCAAACCCAGCCTGTCTGCCCCTAAACCCGGCCTGTCTGCCCCCAAACCCGGCCTGTCTGCCCCCAAACCCGGCCTGTCTGTCCCCAAACGCGGCCTGTCTGTCCCCAAACCCGGCCTGTCTGCCCCTAAACCCGGCCTGTCTGCCCCCAAACCCGGCCTGTCTGCCCCTAAACCTGGCCTGTCTGTGTGCAATGAAGGATTGTATCACCGCGTGTGTGTGTCATTGTCCTGGATTTGGGCAAATCTGGGAGAAAACTTCCAAAGGGGGCCCCCCCAGAAAGCAAACCCACACCGCCCTTCCCCCCACTGGTTCGGGAAGGATTCCTCGGACAGAAGTGGAAAGAACCTGTTTATTTAACAAGCAAAACACCTCCAGCACACAAAATGAACAATACCAGATGACAACACTTTCACCGATCTGAAAAGGATGACAAATTCAGAAAGTCTTTCCTGGGGGTGGTCGCTCTGTTGTTGCTCCCTCCGACGCTGGGGATAGCTGCTGCAGCCACCAGATGTAAACTCTTGGTGTTTCCCAGGTCCCAGTCCGGAGCAGGTAAAACAAACCTTGCTCTTCAGAGCCAGTCTTGAAGGCACAGAACATAATATCCAGCACTAACAGAACACACGACTGGGGATACAAGCATCGTAACCTCACCCTAGGACATTCCACCCCTTATCCCCATATCGTCAACAAACTACCAAACGTCATGCATTTTATTCACGTAAAAACTTCCATCTGTTCCTCCCCAAAATTACAAGCTATACTCATCCTCACCCTACAATCAGATCTCCCTGAGGTACACATCGTGTTGTTCCATCTCTCTGCATTATCATCCACCATGTTCAACCTGGTCCCTGAGAAAAGACAACCCCACAAATGGGTTTGTCTGTACTCAAGGCAGGATTGATCCACACGGTCTTCCCTAACAAACCTCTGA
This sequence comes from Passer montanus, assembly GCF_014805655.1. Taxonomy (NCBI): domain Eukaryota; kingdom Metazoa; phylum Chordata; class Aves; order Passeriformes; family Passeridae; genus Passer; species Passer montanus. The sequence goes on from NW_024365493.1 coordinate 2,429, forward strand.
CATGTACCCCTGGGACTTTATCTCCATCTGTTATATTCAGGGACTCAGACTGGGCAGGACCTGCTCGGTTGGTGGTACCTCGGGTGTTAACTAACCAGGTGGCCTTTGCTAAATGCTGCTCCCAAGTTTTGAAAGATCCCCCACCTAAGGCTTTTAAGGTGGTTTTTAGCAGCCCATTGTACTCTATGTTTTATAATAAAACCCTTCCTATTGCTCAATAAAAAACAAATACCCTCTTTATTTTAAAGAATATTTTATATTTATAATTTATTCAATTATTACATATTGATATGCTGTATTTATATATTTCTACATATTTCTCAGATATTACACTATAATAAGATATATTCAGTATAACTTGAATTATGTATTGTATCGATTTATATTATTTTACAGGCACAGATATTTTCTGTTGTTATGTATGTCTGCATATAATTGTAATACATTTCCATATTTATATTTTGTATGGGGTTTTACTTATAATCTATATTTATATGCCTATAAACATATAAAACACTCTCTGTTAAACAACACAGCATCTTATAGTAATATACAATACAATTAATGTTACATGTTCCATTTTTATATGTTCTGTCTGCTTTTAAATTATAAGTTTTTTATTCCCATTTCTGTATATGTTTGTTTTGTTTAATTATAGTTCTAGTTACATTTTTACATTGAAAATCCAATCCCTAAATAAAATGATAAAACCAACAGCATCAAATTCCCACCAATATCGTCCAAAATCATCAAAGTAGCTCCAGCAGCCAATCGACTACCAGCAAAAAACCCACACTACACTCTTTTCACTAACAATTCTTGTCACATCACAAAAATGCAACGAAAATAAAAGAAAACCCTACAGAAACCCATGCAGCAAATCATAAAAACTACTAAAAAAAATCAAATCAACTTACTCAACTGCAAAACACTGACTCTGAATGTTACTCAAAACAAGAACCAAAATTCTACCTCTACACTAACTCAAAGAATAACCAATACTCTATAAAAATAACTAAAAAATCTGAAGTAATTAACGATATTAAAAAAAATCTCTACCACTAAAAAATAAGAAAATAACTACCCACATTAAAAAGCTACCTGAAAATATCCACCATATAAATATACCCATGCTCCCAAAAATTAAACGAATATACAACAACCTAATACATCCAATGACAAAAAAACCCCAAAAAACAAACAAACAAAAAAAACCTGAAAAACAAATAAACTTAAATTAACTACAAAAAATTATTCTTAACTCAATGTACCCAAAATGCCTCAGATCATTTTACCATTGTAAGCTGTGTCATCTAGCTGGCCTTTATTTCTACATGTAAAATACTTAAGACAGCATTTTTAGTTGGTGAAATTAATGCATCTGTAGAGGATTATCTATTTCAGTAATGTCATCTGTGTGCAACCATAAAATGTACTGACTAGAGCACATTTTCTCTGGCAACATTTGGCCTTTCTTGCTAAGATTCAATCCAATTAGAACTGATTTCAATGGAAAAATATGATCATAATAGGAAAAGAGATAATTAGTTATAAACCCACTACAGATAAAGGTTGAAAATTCATTATGAGATAAGGAATTCTGTTCCTTAACAAATAAGGATGGCAAAACTATATATAATGCATATATTAATATAGGATGGAGGTGTATTTAAATCCTGTTCTGTGCAATGTCTGAAGGAAGTGATGGGAGTGGTATCACTGCCTTTAGCACCTGGGAAAATGTGTTCTTCTGAAAGGCCGAGTACTGTCAAGAAGCTGGGATTAACCTCACAGGATAAGGTGTTGTGATTTTTTGGTACCAGTTTTTAAGGTCCTGTTCACATCTGTAAAGATTTTAAGAACTCCTTGTTTTGGCTACTGTCACAGAGGGGGACTAGAGAGCAGAAAAAAACCCTAAAGGCAACTTGACTTAACAAGGGAAAGTTAAACTACTGCATGAAGAGGGACTCAAAATTTGATAACCTTATCACTTGTGCAGGTTATGGAAAGAAAGGACAGAAGAAAGAAGAGAGATAAAATTTTAATTTCTGAGTTTTTGGGTTAATGTTACAATTGTTTGGGGTTTTCTACTTAGAAGTCAAGCTGTGCTTTGTTTGATCTCTACTTCTCAACAAGTAGGAAAGTATTCTATGAAAACTCCACCCTAAATATTTTGAGGCAGAGTTCACATTATAAATCTTAGGGTCAAATAACCTCATCTTTACCAGCTGCTTTGCTTTTGTTATCTGAAAAAAATTACATATCCAGTCAGATTACTCATAACAGTTTCAAATGAGAGGACTGTGGGCAATGTCCCCATTTCTTGTGGCTTTTTTGCTACCAGAAGCCACACAACCATGGTCATACAGGTAGAGACAGAGTAGGAAAGGACAGAGGAGAGATCTCAATGATGGACCTGATTTTCTGTGTCTTGTGGGTCAAGAGGAACAGAAGGCTCAGGCTCTACCAAAAGAATTGAGAAATGGGGTGATTTCCACAGCTTTCCCCAAAACTGCAGCAATTCTGTGCATTTCACAGCCACAATAAAAGCAGAAAGGCAAAGACCTACACTGCTGGCTGGCTCAGCTGAGTGCTGCTCCTTCCTACCTCTTTCCTCCTCTCCCATCTCATCCTAGAAATTGTTTTTGCTCTCTGCTTTCTGCTGCCCGGTGGCCACTGTGAAGGCCCCACATCTGGGGCAATGTCTCACATGGTTTCTCTCGCTTTCCTCAGCAAAACAGAAACACTGAAACCAACAAGGCTGGGGACCACCCTGCCTGCGATCCTCTCCTGCAAGTGTGTATTTCGTGGTTTACCTTTTCCTTTAGTGCAATCCTGAATTCAGAAGCTTCTACCGTCACGAGGGATGCTCAAAGCCCAGAAACCTCCACAGCCCGGGAGCCCAGCACCGGAAACACCGAGGAAAACCCCGACGGGGCGGCGCCGGCACCGGCGTGGCGTGCAGGAAACGAGCACGGGCCTTGATTTTCCCGCCCTTTTTGTCGCCATCGTGGGGAGGTCACGCGAGTCCCGGCCCAGCCGCTCGTCCCGAGACGGCCACGGCTGCCGCTCCCCGGCACACGGAGGCGCCTGTGCCATTGCCTGTCGGCGCCCGCCCGACACCCGCCCGCCAGCGGCGCCGCTCACCCACAGCCCGTGCGCTCAGCACCGCAAACGCCACGGAAAATCCCGCCGCTGCGGCGCCGGGGTGGCGTGCGAGCGGTCTGGTACACGGACCGCAGCCCACGCTTTTCCCGCCCTTCCTGCCGCCATCCTGGGGAGGTCAAGAGAGTCCCGGCCCAGCCGCTGCCGAGGTCGCGGTCGGGCCCCGGCAGGGAGACGCGCCATGGCCGCTGCCGCTCGGCCGAGTGTCCGGGGCTGCAGTACCGCGCTCCGGCCACGAGGAGGCAGCGCTGCCGCCCGCCTCAGCCGGGGCTGCGGCACGCCGCGGGGCTGCGGGCAGGGCAGGGGCGCCAACGGACAGGGGGGATCCCCTCCAAAAACCCCTGAAATAAACGCCAAAAAACCTGCCTCTTACCCAGCGGGAACCGGAAAAGCCCCTTTTCTTTAAAACCATAGTGACATGCATTTTATACTTACATTCATATGCATATTTATAGCGGACATTGATGTGCTATGTTATTTATATTATGTCTATTCCTATTATTCATAGATATACATTGTATTTTTATAAATATTTTGGGATATTGATAGCATATTTCGATATTTCGATTTATATTTCTATATTACTTATCTTATTGAAAATAAAAACCCCATCTCAAATAAATGCCAAAAGGCCTTCTTTTAAGCTCTATTGAAATATTTTTATATTTATACGTTGCATAATTATATTCACATTTATATTTATAGCATCCATTGATGTATTATATTTCTAATTCTATATCATATAGATCATAATCTAATAATATGGATGAATGTTTATCGTGTGTATCATATCTATTGCTACATGTTATTTGTGCTTATATTTTCAATTTTGATATGTATCTTTATGTAGTTATATTTCTATAATTAGATTTCGACCTTTATATTATTTGTATTTATTTGTTATTCTATGTTTTATAATAAAACCCTTCCTATTGCTCAATAAAAAACAAATACCCTCTTTATTTTAAAGAATATTTTATATTTATAATTTATTCAATTATTACATATTGATATGCTGTATTTATATATTTCTACATATTTCTCAGATATTACACTATAATAAGATATATTCAGTATAACTTGAATTATGTATTGTATCGATTTATATTATTTTACAGGCACAGATATTTTCTGTTGTTATGTATGTCTGCATATAATTGTAATACATTTCCATATTTATATTTTGTATGGGGTTTTACTTATAATCTATATTTATATGCCTATAAACATATAAAACACTCTCTGTTAAACAACACAGCATCTTATAGTAATATACAATACAATTAATGTTACATGTTCCATTTTTATATGTTCTGTCTGCTTTTAAATTATAAGTTTTTTATTCCCATTTCTGTATATGTTTGTTTTGTTTAATTATAGTTCTAGTTACATTTTTACATTGAAAATCCAATCCCTAAATAAAATGATAAAACCAACAGCATCAAATTCCCACCAATATCGTCCAAAATCATCAAAGTAGCTCCAGCAGCCAATCGACTACCAGCAAAAAACCCACACTACACTCTTTTCACTAACAATTCTTGTCACATCACAAAAATGCAACGAAAATAAAAGAAAACCCTACAGAAACCCATGCAGCAAATCATAAAAACTACTAAAAAAAATCAAATCAACTTACTCAACTGCAAAACACTGACTCTGAATGTTACTCAAAACAAGAACCAAAATTCTACCTCTACACTAACTCAAAGAATAACCAATACTCTATAAAAATAACTAAAAAATCTGAAGTAATTAACGATATTAAAAAAAATCTCTACCACTAAAAAATAAGAAAATAACTACCCACATTAAAAAGCTACCTGAAAATATCCACCATATAAATATACCCATGCTCCCAAAAATTAAACGAATATACAACAACCTAATACATCAAATGACAAAAAAACCCCAAAAAACAAAAAAAACCCTGAAAAACAAATAAAATTAACTACAAAAAATTATTCTTAACTCAATCTACCCAAAATGCCTCAAATCATCAAAATAAAAAACCCCTCAAAATAAACAAAAGCCTAAAATTATGTGTAACCATATGAAATATTTCCCAAGTTATCCGTAACCATAAGACACACACGTCAACCAAACAAACTAAATAAGTAAGAGCCCTGTAAGATAATCAACAAAAATGCAGTTGAAAATATTCAAAACCCCTCAACCATTACCTACATGACACTACCTCAAACCCCCCCAAGACAAACACTACTTACACACGCGAATGGGAGCCACCACAACAGAATTTAAAACCAAACTTCCACGTCATGCTACGACACATAAAAATCATTGTAAACCTTAAAAAACCTTATACTCAGGGGGGTAAAAAAAAGCGCAATAAAAATACTCAGTTCAAAAAGACCCTTACCATCAACGCCTGAACCGAGAGCCACAACATCCATGAAGTTTGTACCATACACCAACTCTAAAGAAAATAAAACTATACAATAAATTCCTACAAACCACCTCAAAGCCACGACGTAAAAGAACTTTCAATAATTAAAGCCGCGGCTCCCGGCGGGAACGCGGCTCCTCCGGCGGCTCCTCCGGCACGCAGGGGCCGCGCCGCGCCGGGAGACCCCCGCCCGCTGCCCCTGCCCGGCGGGGCCGGCACCGACTGAGACTCAACATGATAATATATCAAAAAACCCATAATCACTCAAACACAAATTTGCTTCTCAGTATCAGTTCCCATGAGAGCAATGAACCGGGTCATTGGTGAGGGGCTCTCGGTGCGACACCAGTGAACAAGAACGGCAGCTGAGAGCTGCACCAGGAACGGAGACCTGAGCAATACCAACTGCTTCCACCCTCCGGCCACTGCTCACCTAGCCCACTTACCTTGACTGCTAACATCCTGCCCTAAAAATTAAAACATGTCAAAGTTATTGCCATATTCTCTGCCTTGTTGCTATCAAGCAGAGGAAGCCATACCTGAGGAAGTTTAAAAACGTCTCTTGTCTTGGGTTCTGTACCTAGTGATAGCGCATTATTAATCTGCAAAGCACTGTTCCTGGAATTCTAATTGGAAGGTTATGTGATAGCCAATGTTCATGCTCAGCTGGAAGTAGTCACTGAGTATGGTTTTCAATTTCAGGAAACTGCTTACTCTTTGTCTGGTACACGGGCATAGTTTCCTAATGAAAATTTAGCAGTGGCATTTTGCTTTAATTCCGTGTATTTTATTTCCATTTAATTCCCTAAATTCTTTAGGTACCCATATTTTTCTGAATGGTTGGAAGATCACAGTCTTAAACTGACAAGAGAAAAAGTCCAGGAGTTCCCTTGCTCGGGTTTTTTTTCCTTCTCTTTTTCTGTTTTCTGTTCCAATCTGATATCTGTTCTTTTTTATGTGTATTTAAAGGAGTACAATTATTAGTGCTTAGGAAGATTTATGAAGTGCTCCTTCTCCATCTCGCTGGTCATGTCACAGAATCCATCCAGAAGATTCCAGTCTGTAGCTGTACCAAATTCCAGGTATTGGTACAATAGACAAAGTTAATGAAATACCACTGTCCCTTGGGGAAGATCTCCCATGTTTGTAAAGTCTCTGTGAATAAATAGAAAAATAGTCAGATTAAGTATGTATCAGTTTAAATCCAGAACAGCGTCACTTTAAACTGTCAAAAGCTTCTGGGTTTTGATGATGGTGCTACCACTTTTGAGACTACAAAAATTGACAATACTGATCTCAAAACAGTTAGACATTTCTCCAAATATTTTAATAAATACTGGAGACTAAACAAGGTGTTTAGCCTTATAGCTGGTTGTAGTTCTTACCAGTACGTAGAATGTATAAGATATGCACAGTCTAGTGAAATACATTTTAGCAGTAATCCAGTTTCATATGGCTCAGTTCTGAGAGCCTTAGTGAGCTGCACCTCCTGGAATATCCACATACAGAAATTTGATTTTGAAATGGGCTAAGAGAATGGAATGGAAGCTTACTCATCCTTTAAACATCATCTTAAAGGAAGCATGTCTGTCATTTTGCTGAGGGAAGGAAAACTGCTTTAGCCTTTCCCCCGTGCCCTCGGTGAGGCATTGCAGGATGATTCAGAGGATTTGGTTCAGCCTCGGTAGGAAATGCTGCATGGCTCCGATGGTGGGTGATTTTCAGTGCGTGTGCCATGTGCTGTTCCAGTCAGCCAGGTCGGAGGGAAGCAGGGAAGAGGGTCGAAGGGGTGGTTCAGAGGTGGTGGTTGTGTGACCCTCAGTCTGAACGTGGGAGCAGCCCAGGCCATGCTTCTCCTGGAGGTGTTCTGTGTGGATTAACTAATGTTGCTGTGACTGAAACACCTGAGCCATACTTTGCTTTCCTTTGTGCATTTAACACCTCTTTGGTTGGCATGGTCCTGGTACTGGGTTAGCCTGAGACACTGGAGTATGGGGGGTCCTTCCCAAAGCCTAGTGAGAGCATTTGGGTTTAAATATCAGTAGACTCCCTGCTGATTTGTTTGGAATTTAATGGGAGGGTGTCATAGATCTCTTTTTCTTATTTGCCTTATGAAATAGGCAAATATGAAATGTGAAATATTTATTCTTTGAAATAGGACTCTCTGAGATGTCTTATCTGGAAAGGTTTCCCTGACTGGGCAGGAGTGTGTTCTCTCCCTCTTCCTTGCTGGTAAGTCATCCTGAAATAGAACCTGGCTGTGAACGGTGTCTCTTTCCAAAAGGTAGTTAAAAATTTCCCCCTTAAAGTCTTGGAGGCAGTTTAGAGGAGGCCCCGGGAATCCAAGGCCAACTGGAGCTCTAGTTCCTGTCTAGCTTTTGTCTGAGAGGAATCCTGTGATATTTGCAATTTTAAGAGGTGGAATCCTGCATTTGAACCCCAGCTCCTGGCTGTGAACAGTGTCTCTTTTCTACAGGAGAGAAACATTTCCACCCTCCTGTCCTCGAGGCAGTTGCAAATGCCACTTGACCTAATCAAAATCATCTGCCAAGGCTTAATAATAACCCAGAAGATCCAGTGCATCACCTGTGTGTGACATCAGCCAGTTCAGTTGAGTTTTGTGAGAGAGGACCTGTGTGTTTGATCCTCTGAGCAACTGGTGGGTTACTGTCCTGTTGGACAGCAAACTAAATATATTGATATAAATTACAGAAATAATGTATTTGCATTGATTTTAATTATTTACTACCCAGCACAAGAGCTGTAAGTGCTGGTGCAGGGCACCATGTCTGAAGAAATATTGCAGCAATGATAGTAAAGGAGGCAAAACTAATAACCGGGTAAAAACTGTTATTCACCCAGAACAAGCGTGGGCAAGTCTCTCTCTCTGCCTAGAAGAGAGACCTTGGCGAGTGTCTGACAGCAGACGGGGTCTACAGAATCTTCACCCCTACGGTGACAGGCACTTGACAGCAGTAAAAATGCATGTAACAGATGCTTTTAATGTTACTTTCTCGACCAGTTGTGTTTTCATGTTCTTTCCCCACCAGGCCCGCCCACACGGGGCGATGCACGATCTCCTGGAAGGAGCGGTGCCGCCTCGGGGATCCGGCGGAGCGCAGCCCGGCCCCATCTCCGTGCCGGGCGGCGGAGGGGAGCGGGAGCGGAGGGGAGCGGGGGGGAGCGGAGGGGAGCGGAGGGGAGCGGGCGGCTCGGGCAGCGGGGAGCGCCCTCCGAGCCGGGCCGGGGCCGCCGCCCTGCGTGCGAGCGGCCGGCAGCAGTGGCTCTGCCCGGGATAACCACCGGCAGCCAGCGCGGCCGGGGTGACCAATTCACCCAACACCGGGTCAGCTGCAGCCGTGCCCCTGAACTGCCCAAGTTCCAGCCCAGACTGACGTGTTTGGCGGTGTGGGGTGGGTTATTTTTGTATTTTTTTTTTTTTTTTTTCTCTAATGTGAAGACTAGGGCAAAGGAGGTTGCTTTTTCAAGATCCTTGATTTTAGGAGTTTCCAGTACTTTTCCACAACATGAAAATGAGTACTTTTTGACTTTGTTTTTGCCCATTACAATGTGGCGGGGGAGCCGGGGCCGCCGCCCTGCGTGCGAGCGGCCGGCAGCAGTGGCTCTGCCCGGGATAACCACCGGCAGCCAGCGCGGCCGGGGTGACCAATTCACCCAACACCGGGTCAGCTGCAGCCGTGCCCCTGAACTGCCCAAGTTCCAGCCCAGACTGACGTGTTTGGCGGTGTGGGGTGGGTTATTTTTGTATTTTTTTTTTTTTTTTTCTTTAATGTGAAGACTAGGGCAAAGGGGG
>NW_024365493.1:12788-165214 GCF_014805655.1 Passer montanus
CTCAGCTGGAAGTAGTCACTGAGTATTGTTTTCAGTAACCTTAATCAGGAAACTGCTTTCTCTGTCTGGTACACAGGCAGAATTTTCCAATGAATATTTAGCAGTGGCATTTTGCTTTAATTCCGTGTATTTTATTTCCATTTAATTCCCTAAATTCTTTAGGTACCCATATTTTTCTGAATGGTTGGAAGATCACAATCTTAAACTGACAAGAGAAAAAGTCCAGGAGTTCCCTTGCTCAGGTTTTTTTCTTCTCTTTTTCTGTTTTCTGTTCCAATCTGATATCTGTTCTTTTTAATGTGTATTTAAAGGAGTACAATTATTAGTGCTTAGGAAGATTTGTGAAGTGCTACTTCTCCATCTCGCTGGTCATGTCATAGAATCCATCCAGAAGATTCCAGTCTGTAGCTGTACCAAATTCCAGGTATTGGTACAATAGACAAAGTTAATGAAATACCACTGTCCCTTGGGGAAGATCTCCCATGTTTGTAAAGTCTCTGTGAATAAATAGAAAAATAGTCAGATTAAGTATGTATCAGTTTAAATCCAGAACAGCGTCACTTTAAACTGTCAAAAGCTTCTGGGTTTTGATGATGGTGCTACCACTTTTGAGACTACAAAAATTGACAATACTGATCTCAAAACAGTTAGACATTTCTCCAAATATTTTAATAAATACTGGAGACTAAACAAGGTGTTTAGCCTTATAGCTGGTTGTAGTTCTTACCAGTACGTAGAATGTATAAGATATGCACAGTCTAGTGAAATACATTTTAGCAGTAATCCAGTTTCATGTGGCTCAGTTCTGAGAGCCTTAGTGAGCTGCACCTCCTGGAATATCCACATACAGAAATTTGGTTTTGAAATGGGCTAAGAGAATGGAATGGAAGCTTACTCATCCTTTAAACATCATCTTAAAGGAAACACGTCTGTCATTTTGCTGAGGGAAGGATAACAGCTTTAGCCTTTCCCCCGTGCCCTCGGTGAGGCATTGCAGGATGATTCAGAGGATTTGGTTCAGCCTCGGTAGGAAATGCTGCATGGCTCCGATGGTGGGTGATTTTCAGTGCGTGTGCCATGTGCTGTTCCAGTCAGCCAGGTCGGAGGGAAGCAGGGAAGAGGGTCGAAGGGGTGGTTCAGAGGTGGTGGTTGTGTGACCCTCAGTCTGAACGTGGGAGCAGCCCAGGCCATGCTTCTCCTGGAGGTGTTCTGTGTGGATTAACTAATGTTGCTGTGACTGAAACACCTGAGCCATACTTTGCTTTCCTTTGTGCATTTAACACCTCTTTGGTTGGCATGGTCCTGGTACTGGGTTAGCCTGAGACACTGGAGTATGGGGGGTCCTTCCCAAAGCCTAGTGAGAGCATTTGGGTTTAAATATCAGTAGACTCCCTGCTGATTTGTTTGGAATTTAATGGGAGGGTGTCATAGATCTCTTTTTCTTATTTGCCTTATGAAATAGGCAAATATGAAATGTGAAATATTTATTCTTTGAAATAGGACTCTCTGAGATGTCTTATCTGGAAAGGTTTCCCTGACTGGGCAGGAGTGTGTTCTCTCTCCTTCTTCCTTGCTGGTGAGTCATCCTGAAATAGAACCTGGCTGTGAACGGTGTCTCTTTCCAAAAGGTAGTTAAAAATTTCCCCCTTAAAGTCTTGGAGGCAGTTTAGAGGAGGCCCCGGGAATCCAAGGCCAACTGGAGCTCTAGTTCCTGTCTAGCTTTTGTCTGAGAGGAATCCTGTGATATTTGCAATTTTAAGAGGTGGAATCCTGCATTTGAACCCCAGCTCCTGGCTGTGAACAGTGTCTCTTTTCTACAGGAGAGAAACATTTCCACCCTCCTGTCCTCGAGGCAGTTGCAAATGCCACTTGACCTAATCAAAATCATCTGCCAAGGCTTAATAATAACCCAGAAGATCCAGTGCATCACCTGTGTGTGACATCAGCCAGTTCAGTTGAGTTTTGTGAGAGAGGACCTGTGTGTTTGATCCTCTGAGCAACTGGTGGGTTACTGTCCTGTTGGACAGCAAACTAAATATATTGATATAAATTACAGAAATAATGTATTTGCATTGATTTTAATTATTTACTACCCAGCACAAGAGCTGTAAGTGCTGGTGCAGGGCACCATGTCTGAAGAAATATTGCAGCAATGATAGTAAAGGAGGCAAAACTAATAACCGGGTAAAAACTGTTATTCACCCAGAACAAGCGTGGGCAAGTCTCTCTCTCTGCCTAGAAGAGAGACCTTGGCGAGTGTCTGACAGCAGACGGGGTCTACAGAATCTTCACCCCTACGGTGACAGGCACTTGACAGCAGTAAAAATGCATGTAACAGATGCTTTTAATGTTACTTTCTCGACCAGTTGTGTTTTCATGTTCTTTCCCCACCAGGCCCGCCCACACGGGGCGATGCACGATCTCCTGGAAGGAGCGGTGCCGCCTCGGGGATCCGGCGGAGCGCAGCCCGGCCCCATCTCCGTGCCGGGCGGCGGAGGGGAGCGGGAGCGGAGGGGAGCGGGAGCGGAGGGGAGCGGGAGCGGAGGGGAGCGGGAGCGGAGGGGAGCGGAGGGGAGCGGAGGGGAGCGGGCGGCTCGGGCAGCGGGGAGCGCCCTCCGAGCCGGGCCGGGGCCGCCGCCCTGCGTGCGAGCGGCCGGCAGCAGTGGCTCTGCCCGGGATAACCACCGGCAGCCAGCGCGGCCGGGGTGACCAATTCACCCAACACCGGGTCAGCTGCAGCCGTGCCCCTGAACTGCCCAAGTTCCAGCCCAGACTGACGTGTTTGGCGGTGTGGGGTGGGTTATTTTTGTATTTTTTTTTTTTTTTTTCTTTAATGTGAAGACTAGGGCAAAGGGGGTTGCTTTTTCAAGATCCTTGATTTTAGGAGTTTCCAGTACTTTTCCACAACATGAAAATGAGTACTTTTTGACTTTGTTTTTGCCCATTACAATGTGGCTAAGGGGGGGGAGGTGGTGGTGGTGGGGTGCGTGTTTTTGTTTCTGGCTGCATCAATCCATGCAGTTTCTGAAAGAAATGTCACCGTTTTGGGCTTCTGAGAAAGACAAATCTGGGATTCATAGAGTGAGAAACAAAACCTTTACCAAAACAGTTTTGTTATTTCCCCCTATACACTTTTATATATTTACATTCATCTATTTAGGCTATGTCTATTTGCACTTAATATACAGAATATCTATTTATACCTACAGATCTATTGACACATATCTGTTTAACTTCTGTTAACACACAAACCACATCTTTAGACTGTTTAGATTTGTGTATTTTCATACTTGACACTTCTCTATTTCGACTTAGATATCTACTTCTAGAAAAGCTCTGCATAGATTACTGCTAATATCTGCTTATACTTTGAGTGTAAGAGCTAAGAGAGCTATTAGCTCTTTTTAATTCCCTCATATATATATTCTTTTGTTACATTTTGAAGTCCTTTATTGGTTCCTTTATTTATACGTATATACAAGATTTATATTTGCATTTAAAAATCTTGTATCTTTCTGTGTTGGGCTCACGTGGACAAGCTTGGGTAGTAGTGGTGGTGGGGGGTGGGAAGGCTACAACAGTGGCTTCTGCAAGGACCTTTTGGAAGCTTCCACCAAGTCTGGCAGAGCCAGTCCCTGGTGGCTCCAAAGAGAGGATATGCTGCTGGTCAAGGCTGGGGCAAGTAGAAATGGTGTAACACCTCAGTGATAACATATTTAAGAAGAAACAAAAAAGTTTATTCCACAGTTGTAATTGGGACCAGAGAAGAGCAGGGTGGGAATATGTGAGAGGGACAACGCTGCAGCGACCAAGGTAGAGTGGAAAAGTAGGGAGAGGAGGCACTCCAGGCACTGGAGCTGAGATTCCTCTATAGCTCATTGTGAGGACCATGGTAAAGCAGCTGTGCCCCTGCAGCCTTTTGGTGGTTCATGGGGATGGAGAGATCCACCTGCAGGCCATGGAGGAGCCCATGTTGGAGCAGCCTGTCCTTGAAGGTCTGCATGCTGTGTAAGAGTGACCCACACTGCAGCAGTTCACAGAGATCTGTTACTGATGAGGTGGACTCACACTGCAGAAGTTTGTGGAGAACCATCTCTCACGGGACAAACAATGGATGATATAATGACCATAACCCCCACTCCCTGTTGCCCTGCACTGATGAGGAAGGAGGTAGAGCTGTGAAGGAGGAAGGGGCAGGGGGAAACTGTTTTTAAGGTTTTGTTTTACTCCTTATCCTGCTCTGATTTTGTTAGCAATACATTCAATTAATATATCTCTTAATTTGAGCCTGTTTTACTCATGATGCTGTTTGATGAGCAATCTCTCCTGGTCCTTAACTCATGAACCCTTTGTTATATTTTCTCTCCTCTGTCCAGCTGCAGAGAGGAGTGAGTCAGTGGCTTTCGTGGGTGCCTGGCATCGGGCCTGGGTCAACCCACAACACTTACACAAAACATCTGTCATGTGAAAAGGAGAGATTTCCTCCACCCTTAGTGAATGCAGATGTCCTGGAGTCTAAACATTTAACTTGCCTGTCAGCACCCCAGGGAAGCTGAGACCCTTGTGCCCGAGCAGTCTGTCAGCACCCTGTTACTGGTACGCTCCACTGAGCAGTCCTGCTGGATCAAAGGATGGCTCAACTCACTTATCCAGGGACACGCACCAACGGCATAAGGGAGACCCACAGCAGATCTTCCCACTTCATTTTATGTCACCCGCTGCCAGTTTGCTGGTGTCTGTGAAGGACTCATGTCGACAGTTTATGGAATAAGACTCAATACAAAACAGTGACAGGTTCAAGGACTGTTGGTGATAGTATCTGACTGCAAAAGCATATTCAAAGAAATACACAGAGAAGCTCTAATCCCCAGTGAAAGTATTCAGTGCACTCTACAGAGCAAGCTCTGGCTGGATGGCGGGGCCCAGAGAGTGGTGCTGCATCTCCTTGGTGGTCAGGTACTAGTGCTGTGCCCTGGGGATCAGTGCTGGGCCCAGTCCTGTTTAACACCTTTATCAATGCTCTGAACGAGGGGCTTGAGTCAGGCACTAGCAAATTTGCAGATGACACCAAGTTGGCGGGGGAGAAGTATCGACCTGGTGAAAAGTAGGAGCACTCTGCAAAGGGACTTAGGACTGCGAAGATGGGCTGAATCCAACAACATGGAGCTTGACAAGACTAAGTGTTGGGTCCTGCACTTTGGCCACAACAACTCCATGCAGCACTAAAAGCTGGGGGCAGAGTGGCTGGGCAGCAGCCAGGCAGAAAGGGACCTGGGGGTACGGATGGACAGCAGGCTGGACACGAGCCAGCAGCGCTCTGTGGCCAAGGCCAACGGCATCCTGGCCCGTGTCAGGAACGGTGCAGCCAGCAGGACCAGGGCAGGGATTCCTCTGTACTCGGCCTCAGTTAGGCCATACTAAGGAGTATAAATAACTGTTAGCTACCCTTTACTTTTTTTTCTTTTTCCCCTCTGCTAATGGACAGAAAATTGCTAAATAAATATGTACCAAAGGATGTGACTGACAGTTTCCTATTCTTTCCTGGTTTACTAGTAATATAGCTATTCTTACCAAACTAAAAAAGTGATTGTTGTTCTTTTAATGGACTCAACAGTAAAGGGTCTTAATACCTATAAATTCATGTTTGATAATGTTTTTGACACTATTTGCAAAAATTGAAAGTTTTACTTGGAGGCAGCAGGTCTGTCCCTGACTCATTCTTTAATGAAGTCTGCAACTGGGCTGTTCATGCTTCTCAAACTTTTAGTATTCTCTTTCAAACATGTTGTATTGGAAGTCTCCCAGTGATTCAGCTGTTTCTTATTTTGTTATATTTTCTTTTCTTACTGGACAATGAGGCTGAGAAGATCAGTCTGATTTGTTTGAATATTCAGACTTCCTGTGATTGGTATACAGCTGCGACATGGCTAAATGGAGTGTGGAAAAATTTGGCACCATGAACCATTCCTATTATCAGAAAGTGAAAAATTGTTTGGAATATGAGCTGGTCCCTTTCTCATATGACAGCAGCTAATGGAGTTTCTGCACCTTGCAGACAGGAAAGTATACGAGAAAATAGATTTCTGAAAGCTGTCCTTACTGTATTCAAGAAGGATGTCACAGATGCTCAGTGTGTTTGGTATCTGCTCCAGAAAGGCAAATGCATGCCAACATAGAGATAATCCTGGAGAATGTGGTGCCCTACTGCTGGTTTTGCCTGTGCAGCATATGTGATCTGCCTTTATCTGCTTCATCTGAGTCATGTTTGCACTCTCAGTCACTTAAAGTGAATAATGCCCATCAAATGCAGCTGTAACATAATAGAAAGCACTCTTGGGCACCTAATAGAGGAGTGGTGCTGCTCTGCTTCCCTCCCCTGCCAGGAGAGCTTGTTTCGTGTCTAATAATTGGCTCATCTTTCATGTAGTCAGTCCTTAAGTGTAAACTCAACTTCTCTATGGGAAGATGGAAAGATGCATTTACTAGAGGCCAGGCAAACCACTTAGATTAATGGGAAATGGAGTCACTCATCAATGTGAAAATTAAATCTTTCTCAGAGTTTGCACTGCTGTGTATTTTGTTTTGGTTTGTTTGGTTGATGATAGATATACATTCTGACAAGTGCAGTCTGCTATTTCTAAAGAAAATTTCCTCTCTGGTTGTAACTGCAGAAGATATTAATGGTGCTTTTAAACTATGTCATTCCCATTTAGGGATTTGCCTGGAAGCAATGTACTGTACATATTTTATGGTGAATAAATAGTTGCTTAACATTTTTTGTCAGTTTTCTGGCTATTAATAAGCAAACAAATATATCTATTTAGATATTATACAAACAATTTGCAAGAACAAATTTTAGTGTCTGTGTGATGAGTTTGGTTCTTACTATTTAGTATTCCTGTTGATGGTTTATTTCAGTCATTAATGAGCTCTTTTTTGCTTGAGCACAGGAAACAGGTAAATAGAACAATAGAAGGCACTCTGCTTAAAGGCTACTGATTGCATTTATGTTTGAATACTGAGTGCTAAAGGTGACTATTCCAGAACATTGGCCAAAAAATGCAGCAGTCCTTTTCACAGCAGTAGTCATGAACAGCAAAGAAAAGCACATGGGAAGAGTCTGATAAGTTTATTCTTACTAGAAATAGATACCTGCCAAAACTGTTGTTGTTCTGGGGTGAACTTGTAAGTTGGCACCTGAACAATGGTATCACCCTTCCTGTTGTGCCAGCTGCTTGTCCTTGCTTTGAGAGGGTGATCTAGGTGACAGTGGCAACTGGCACAGCTTACACTCACCCAATCTAACATCACCAACACCTTGAGAAGGTTAATGTGGCTCTCGCAATTAAGTGACAATGACCAGTGGGCAGTCAATGTGGTTCTCTCTTAGAGAACTGGCTGCTGGCATAAGGGCCAATGTGGTCACTGTGCCTGAAGCCATCACTACTGTCACCAGCACTGTCACTATGTAGTGGCAGTTTGATACTGGCCCCCAGAACTGGCAGCTGCTGTGCCACAGTTGGATCTTCCTGTTGTGTGTTGTCACACTTGACTTCCATGCTTTCTATCCTCAGGTACACGCCAACTGCAGACACAGCCTCAAGTTCTCTGGCTGCACCCCGAGAGGAGCCTGGTATGCACACAGAGCCCATGTTGAAGTTACTACTGACTGAGTTAAAGAAGAAATGAACAAAACTCCCATCCCTCTTTTTGAAAACAGTCCACAAAATAGAATTTTGTTTTCTTTTCCCCCATGGATGGCATAAAGAATTCATTGTTAATAAAATGCAGATTGATCAAAAGGATTGAGGATCAGAGCAAAGCTTTCTGACTTCCTTGGTCCTTACCAGGCTTAGGGGTGTACTCCTCTGAGCACCAAGACTGTCACTGTTCCTGGAGGGCCTGGCTGTCTTCATGCCCCGTGTGCAGCACAGCACAGAAGGAATGGTGGCCTCATTGCCCGAGAGGACCCCCTGTGAAGGAAATACGAGCACCTTTCCTTTCCTGAATGTCTGGGGCCATGCACACAGCCCTGCACAGCTCTGCACATGCTGCTGCTCTCTGTCCAGCCTAGCACAGGCTTAGGCTAGGTGTCATTGTTAGAGAACCTCTGGGACTGTCTCAGCAAAATTGGAGTTGAAAGAGATGAACACAGACAGATCGGAGGAGTGCCTGGCTCCAAACTGAGGGACAACTTCAGCTGAATTCCCTTATGGAATAGGAAGGGGAAGTTAAGAACATGCTCAGTGTCTCATGGAACAGCATGTGCTGCTTTCATCAAGCATTTATTTGAGCACTATAAAATGTTTCCGGTAAGTGCTATGGGTCCCCAAAACATGGCTGGCTCCGAGGCCACGGTTCAGTCATGCCAAGTTTATCAGTACCCATTTGCAATTGTTTATCATTATCCAGGCAACTGAGCAAGTAACACCCACAGCAGCGTTCCAGAACAGCGTGATTCTTTATAGCTGAAACCAGAAAGGTCTAATAAAACCTTTTCTTTCCTCTCTCTCTCCAGAATATATTTTTTTTCCTTCCCCTAAATATTCTGCTGTTCAGAAAACTGGACAGATTCTTATTTTATTTTGTTTATGAAGATGCACAGGATGCTTTCCCTGATTTTTCTCTCTTTCCTTCCACTGAAAGTATTCAAGGTAGCATGTCTTTCAGTCTTTTGTTTGCTTGTTTGTTTGTACGCTTAGGAATAATAACTGTGAAAGTGAGTTTAAGAATGGACTGACATGAAATTCAATGTATTTTTATTCTGGGTCATTTCCATAGCTAATTTTTCTGCCACTCTAATTTGCTGAAATACAGAGCTATGGAAATACCAACCAGTGAACTTCAGTTCCCAGGAAAACTGTTGCTCGAAAGTGAATCAATGTGGTGTCTTGAGAGGGCTTGTAAGTGTTAAAGTTTTAGAACAGAAGCAGAAAATTGAAAAAAGAAGTGAAAGTATTTTAAAAAAAAGTAACTTAAAAATTGCATTTTAAAATCAGACTTAAAAAAAAATTAAATTAAATATGAGTAATCTTGAGCCAGCTCACACTAAACTCTGTTGCAGTCTTCAAAGACGTCAAAAGATGTCAAAGGGTCAACAATGTCAGCCTCTAGAAGCAGACTCTTCAAGCCTTTACTTATACTGCTGAGAAGAACTTCCAGTAAAATACAAACATAAATACACTAAAAACATGTACTTGAGTTTAATGTTACAGATTAATTTTTTTTTTAGCTAATAATAATTTGGCTATTCATTTACTAAAAACGGCTTGGAATTCTTACATATGAGTAAAAATATTATGCTCCAGGTTGTTTGATTAGCTAATAAAAAATGAGCATCTAAAAGGTCTTTACACTCTTTTGCAGAAGCTTTAGGAGAAGTTTTAAGGTGGAGCAATGAGTGAAAGAAGGAAAGGAGGGAAAAAGGACCTGCTAAAGTCAGTTGAAAATTTTCAAAAAATCCTATTTCAAGATGTGCAAGGCCTCATCCATTTTACTGATAATAAACCTAGGCCATCTACAATGCCTCTTGTTTTACTTCCTTCAAGCTTACCTCAGGTATCATTTCCCAAAAAAAGCTTGCTTAACTTTGCTGATAAATATTCTTTCCGTAAACAGGAAAAGCTTAAGAACCTGATTAATGTATTCATAGAATATTTTGAGTTCGAATGGACCGACAAGGATTGTCAAAGTCCAGCACTTAAAGTGAATTGCCCACATGTGGACTGAACCCGTGACCTTGGTTACTGATTGCTTTCTGTGCACACTGATCTGTGTGCACAGGCAAGGCAGAGGGAAGTTGTTTTGCCCGGTTCTGAGCCAGGGATGTCTGTATCTCGTTGTGCTCCAGCAGCCTCCAGGGACACATGGAATGTGCAGGAGGGCAGGCACAGCCCAAGGGGGCTCTGTTGCTGTTGGAGAAGCAGCACCAGATGAGCCACAGCCACAGGGAGAGACCTGAGAGTCTGGAAGGTGCTTTCCACAGCCCAGAAGCACTGAGCGGTGCCATGAGCATCTGCACAGGTGCAATGGACTGTAGTGGTCCTCTTAATGCAGATGTCATGTTGCTGGCAGCATAGAACAAATGGATGCTGTAGCCAGTGACTGTGCAGGGCTGGACAACGTGGTGGTGCAGGGTTTCAGCAATGAGTGGGAACAACTCTCTAATTACCACAGGAGGTGGTTTTTTTTTTTGGTTTTTTTTTTTTTTTTTTTTTTTTTTTTTTTTTTTTTTTTTGTTCAGGTGCCTTCTGCAATCTGGGACAGATCCAGTCTACATCTGCACCTTTGAGCAGAGATCTTCTCTGTGCAATGGAGCTGTGCATTGCTTATTCTAGTGCTTCCCTGGAGTGTTTGCAGTTACCCATGCCCTCACCTGTGAGTACAATGCACAATTACTCTTTCTAATAAAGGTAATCAAAGCATTGATTAAAAACATTCAGTTAGTCCATTTAACTTATTCATAAAATGCTGAAAACTCTTGTCATAAGCATGGAAAAGAATTAAATTGTGGTAATAATTCTTGTCTGTTAAGTCTTATCCTGACATTGACTGGAATAATTCTATTTGCATACTGAAGTAATTAAAAAAATTGTTATTAGTAAGTTATATGAAATTATCAGTAAGTTACTGGTACCTTCTTCAGAGGAAAAATGGTTCCCTTTGTGATAAGCATTCTAATCAGCTATCATGACCTTGTATTTTCTAACCTTTCTTTTACAGGCTTACATCTTCAAAAAATTGTTGTTTTTATCTGTGCTTTTGTTTTCCTTTTTTTTTGTTTTGTTGTTGTTGTTATTGTTGTTCATCAAAACCAGAATAAAAACTAAGAATAGTGGTGGAGTTAGTTAAAAGAATTTGTAAAATAATGTTGAGGCAAATGGAGGTAAAAGATACAATGTAAAAAGAAGTGAGAAGAAGTAAACTTTTGATTCTATTGGGATGGGAGTGGCAGTGCACTGTCAAAGATTATGAGGATGGAGGATGCCACAGGGTCTAGTAAGTGCCTTGGGATGAATAACAGCTGGCCATGTCTGCCTCTTGATTCCACGTTGGGACCCAAAATGCAGCTGAATATTGTGAAAGTATTGTTTGGGAAACATAAGGAAGAAAGAAATTTCATGAAGACTTTATGAGTTTAATATGACTGTCATTTGATTCCCTCTCTTACTGCATAGCAAAAATATTTTGTTTTAAACCACTGCTCATTAAGAATAGCATCTTTTGTGCTCCTTAGAAATGGCAAACTGCTCCAGTCGTGGCAGGTGCAGGACACCTCAGCGAACCATGCCCTGGAGACTCGAGAAGGCTTAAAGTCCTCTGTGAGAAGACAGGGGAAAGGGATAGCAGGAGGAGGAATCCTCAATCTCCAGAGCAGCTGCAGGTGGTCACCACTCATTTCATTCCGACAAACAGTGGTGAAATAACTCCAGTGGTTGTTACAGACTGACAATCCCAACTTGCAGCTGCACAGTGAAGAGGGGAGAGAAGCATTAGTCTGAGCACAAATGAGTAGCACTAGGCAGACCAGAATTCAACTAGATGGAAAAACTGAAGCCAGCTGTTCCCCAGGCTACCATCTGCCCTGCAAGAGACAGAGGGATTTGCTTCATGTGTTTTTCACCCTTCTAGTCACTTGTTTGCTAAAAGCATAAAACTTTTCAGCTGAAAACCTGAGGTTCCAGTGCTTGCCAGATGTTTGTAACATTTATCTGTTCTATTTCTCAGATGTTTTATTATCTTTATTGTGCAAGCAAAAACTATTTGTGTACCAGCAATCAGTGATTCGTATCATCAAGCTGTTTTCTTCTTCCAGGCACATCCATCCTGGCAGACAGGATTCAACTCAAATAAAATTAAGTTCTCATGCTAATGGCAAATTGGGGTGACCTTCCATTCCTCTGAGTCTTCCCATCTGAGTCAGCTGTTCCAGTTCTCCTCTAGGATCAGAGCAGCTGACATGGATGCACAGGAATAGAGCAGTGCTTCAGAACCACGGTCTGTTGACAGACCCTTGTTATTAATGCCTGGCTAAGTGAGAAAATTCACACATATTAATCCTTGTTTTGCTTTTATTTGAGATGGTAAAAATATTAAAAGAAAGCGTAAACATGAGCAATATGATTGCATGCTGCCCTGTCCTTGCTACCAAAGACCAGGCACTGAGGGAACATAGCACAAACCGTGCCAGTTACAATTCTGCTCTGATAGGCCAGGAACCACCAGGAACAGGCCAGGAACCACCAGGAACAGGCCAGGAACCACCAGGAACAGGTCAGGAACCACAGCTATCTGGTGCAGAACGCAGCTCAGTGCTGTGTGGTAGATATTGCATCTTTCATACCTGCATCATTTACCTACATTTTAAAACTCCTAGGACAGGTCATGATGTGAATATTTCTGTGCATTCAGATAGAATGTTGAACCCTTGCAAACAGGACAGGAAGTTGCTTCTATGGAACATATCTAGAAATGACTGTAATGAGGTTCCCTGTTTGTATTATGATCCTGTCTCTACAAAAGGAACCAACATTTTCTTTGTATTTATAACTGTATATATAATATATATATATGTATATATATATATATATATATACATGTATATATAATTCTGTTTTGCATCTGAGAGTTCTTGTTCTGTGGTTAAGTTTTCTGATAGCTGATAGTTTGAAGGAAAGATTTAAAAATAATTTAGCTTGTTTCTATAAAAAAAGATAAAGTCCTTTACCTTTATAGTAGGTGTAGTTTTCGCTTAAGCTAAAAAACATGGTAAGACACCATCTGCAGCAGACTTTATTAGCTGAGAATCAAATGTATCTAGACTTTTCCTGACAGGGTTTGTAAATTTCTGTTGAGAGTTATTTAACTCCAGCAAGGAACCAAAGGAGAGATCCATAGTTTGAGCACCTTGAGCCACTGCCTTTCCCTCATGGCATAGCTCCCACCAAATCTGCTTATCCTCATGGTGGACACTTGTTCTCTGGAGAAGAGAAACAGAAGGCTGTTCTGGGTACTGTTGTCAGCTTCACTTTTTTCACAAATCTAACTATAAAATAGGGCTGAGAAAGCTACAGGGCTACATCATGTCCTCCTGAACATCCTGCACGGTCTAAACTATGGCTAATCGGATTTTGACTGCTGGATCCAATTGCAACCTAAAGGATCAGTTTAATTAAATGGGAGATTAGAAAGAATAAGTTTTCCCCTGAGATTTTAAAATTCTATTGTGAGTTTTACACAGTGCATTCTAAGCCAATATGAGCAGCATTAATTTAGATTTTCTGCTTATTTTTAAATGCTGTCAGGGACTCAGTATAGATCAAAAGTAAAAGTGTATTTCTAGGTACTGGGTTACTTCTGTAACAGCCTTTGTATCAACTGCTTACTGTTAAACTGTGCAAATTGGATTTTGCTTCATGAAACTTTCGTGCAGTTTTCATGAATTTTCTAGGGACTGATCAACAGATCATTCAATGTATATCCAGCTGATGAGACACAGTCAAGACTTTTGAGTCCTAAGTCCTATTTACTCTCTGAAAATCCACAGCATTAAAAAAAAATAATAATACAATGCATTGTTAAAAATCTATTAGCTCCCTGAACAAAATCTGAGTTAGATACCAAGTGCTTAAATTTTGGTAGTTCTGGAAAGGGAAGGATGTTGTTTGCAACTCCATCCATCCTTGAACCATGCTGTATTCATCTGTCTGTCTCAGGCTTGTAAGAATTGCCAGCCTTGGCAACAATTCCATACTGCAAAACCCTCTTCTGGGTTGTTTGATAAATTCCTAAATTATCTTGGTACTATTTAAGGCAACAACCACTAGAGCTCTCAGCTGGCTTTCCTCTTACACATTCTGTCCATCTTACTGAATCCTCTCCAACTCACTGTGCAAATTCCTGCCACCTGCTTCAACACTTTTGCTCGGGGCCCTTTGATGTAAGCGTGATTCCCTCTGTACACTACAAAGGGGTCCCAGTACCTGCAGGTGTCTGATATAACAGAGCTCCCTCTGAGTGCCCAGAAATACCTGTGAACTGGGCATCAGAGAGGGTTTAACATCCAGCTCTGTCCCTGTCAGTTGTGAGTTGAAATGGCAGCTTCTTCACTCTCTTCCCCCACATTTCCCACTTTGTCCAAGCTGCCTGACAAAAAGTATTGCAGCAAATATGTAAGAGCCTTCTGAATATGAGAGATGTGCTGATCCAGGGTCCTCCTGAGTCAGGTGCAGACACCTTTCCAAGGTGTGCAGTAGCCTACCATGTTCTGTATGGCAGCAAATCCAGCCTGGGACGCCCTGTTCTAACATTGTTGTAAAGGCAGTGAGGGATTTTACAGTTCAAATGAGACTACCTTGAGTAAATGAATAAGATGTTGTGGCTCAAAGTACAGAGTTGCAAAAGCATGTGTCAAACTCTAAATAGTGCAAACTGTATTGAATTACTATAATATTACAAGAACAAACAATTTTTCTTAAGTAACCTACCTTCATTTTGTATTTTTCATTTGCATATATGGATCATTTGCTTGCTTTTTTGCAGTTGATTTGTCTGCATTTACTGCATTGGTTTAAGCTGATTTGTCTTCCTTTCTTTTTTTGTCCCCCCAAAAGAAGTCACTAAAGAGGTCATTTTT
The DNA here is from genome assembly GCF_014805655.1 of Passer montanus. Lineage (NCBI taxonomy): Eukaryota > Metazoa > Chordata > Aves > Passeriformes > Passeridae > Passer > Passer montanus. The sequence goes on from NW_024365493.1 coordinate 27,424, forward strand.
GGTTTTAAAAAATAGGGGAAAACAGAGTTTACCCATTATTTTGTTGGACTGGGTGAGATAAAACGGATTGCTTTTCATCTTTCAGTGACAGATAAATGTAAAGTGTACACTTCAGTTGCATAAGTTGCTTTTTGAAATTAATATTGAAATGCATTTTAGAGAGCTTGTATAACTTCTTATCTCTCATCAGAACATGAGAATTTCTAAATAGATTAAAGAGTGAATGGCAATTAAATTGTTGCCCTTAAAAAGCAATTATTTCAAATAACTAACATTTTTCAAAGACATTTTATTTCCTTGATCAAGGTATTTCTTTGAGACAAAGCAGAGAAGGTCTTCTTGTATAAGATTAGGCTTACAATGTTTTGTGTACATAATAAATACAAAACTTACCAATTGCCCTGACCAATTACAGTGCATTTCACAAAAGGAGATGCTATTTTTAAAACCATTTTTCTCTAATGCAGGTGAGACCATAAGTGTATAAGCTTAGAAACTATTAGACAAAAAGTATTTCTTTTGTTCATGGAAACAGGGAGAAAGATTAAAAGGGTTTTCATATTGAGTTTTGTGGTGCTTCAACATGCCACCACTCACATTTTGATAAGGCTCTTGAAGCTTTGTGAAGTTTTTCTTTCTGCTGCTTTTGAGAGTATCTTTCTATTAAGAGATATGATGGTTGCCTTGTTTTTCCTGTAAAATAGATTCCATTTATTCAAACTGTCCCAAACACATCTCAAACACTGCATAAATTTACCCTTGACATCTCAGAGTGGCTGCTCACCATCCTTCTGTGAGCATGCAGCTACTGCTGTTGTGCAGCTGATGATCTCCTGCAGCTTTGCATGCACGTTGTGCAGGATAGTTCTGAATGCAACAGCCTGATTTCTTGATAGCTTTGTGCTTGCAGGTCAGAGAGCACGAATGGGGGTTTGGGAAGGCCGGGTGTGTCCTGCTTGGGCTGGTATCTGATTCTTCTTCTGGTCATCCCAGAGACACAAACATGGAGTGTGATATGCAGCCCCTTCCAAAGAGCAATCCCTGGCCAAAGAACTGTTTTTCAGACAAGGGAGATTTCACTTTTCACTTTTCACTTTTCACTTTTCACTTTTCACTTTCATTCATCACTGCTTTCACATCATCATCACATCATCTCTTTCAGGGGTTTTGTCCAAGCCCTGTCCACTTCAGCCCCCCCTGATGACATATGCCTCAAACATATTCAACATGTCTCCCAAACAAAACAAAAAAAAGCCCGGTAAAGGGAAAATATCTGAACCGTCATTGATAAATGTGTAACTTTACTTACTTTAAAGTCTGTAACTTGTATTTGGATCCTTGTGGGAATTCCAATAAATATATTAAAGTACTTCACAAATCCACATGAAATGAAGTCAGTGCGGGAACATTAATCTGTATCTGTTAAAAAAAAAAGGGTCTAGTTTGCAGAAAATGTAAATTCTCATGAAGTCAAATATTTTTAAAACACAGGTAACTCACAGAAGAAATCCTGTTTGATTGCCTTCTGTGTCTCATTCCTATCAGTCATAGGATAGATCAGTAGATTTAGTTAGAGGCTACCAGCCATTTACAGGTATTTCTACTGCTTGTGGTGACAACAGCCTTGCAGCAAACCTGGAACTTGGGGCTAGTGCTCTCTTGTCAGATGTCCTACATATTGCTTTGGTGGCTTGCTGTTGACTTACCAGCTACGTAAAATAGCTTAATCCCTAAATACATAATTTGCTTTCCAGTACTCCTTTCAAAGTCTGTGTTCAACTCAATTTATTTCAATGGAGATCTGAAGAAAAAAATCTGCTTCTCTGTTCATGTAATTCTGTATCTCTCTCAAGATTTTGTAACGGTCAGTAGTAATAAATAACAAAACTCTGGCACAGAAATGTGCAGGCTAATCTACAGGCTTTACTTCAAAGCCAAACTACATTTTATTAGCTTTCTTTCTGTCAGTCTGCACATAATCTTAGACAGCCTTTTCAGTCTTAGTAACACATTCTATACATTTTTTCCATTATTCTATTTAATGTAAAAATACAAATGTTGCATGCACTAATGCCAGCACACCCCATCAGCAGTCAGGAATATGAGACAAAGCCGGGAGGTGAAATGCAAAGACCTTTCAGTTCAGTATTTTATCAGGACCTTGCCCTCTTCTCCCTAGGAAATTGAATCCCAGCATTTTAAAACAGACATTCTGGACCTTAATTCCTCTTGCTGCATCTCCTTTTTTAATCAGGTACTATACAGTACCTGCTTCTTACCAAAAGAGGTCAGAATTGTAACTAGTTATATGGCAGCTCTGCAAACTGACCTAGAGCCATCCTTCTTAGAATATGACAGTTGATGAACCTGAAATGTTCTTTATTCTCATCATTCTGGCTCTAATTTTGTCTTTCACTAATTTCTGGTAATGGAATATTTCCATTTCTTGCCCATTTGACCATTTGGATTTCATGGGAGGCTATGTCTAATGACTTGCTAAGATAAAACTAACACAGTGCACTGTTCAGCACAGAGCCAGTGACCTCAGCACAGAGAGCAGTCAGACTGCTCGGGCATGACTCGCCATGGATAACTTATAGATCCTTGTCATTTGCAAAGTAAGCGCCTCTATTTTGGACTTCTTTACATGCTACAGACCTTGCTGGAACTAAAACCTGATCTGTAACATCAAAAAGAGAAGACCAGAAATTGGAAATTAGTAGGAGATAACTTACTAAGAAAAAAAAGAAGAAAGTAAAATATGATGTAATTAGTTTTCTTATTAATTTAACATACAGTGATAATTCCCATCATTTTTTCATTTAGAAATGAATAATATGGTTGTAGCCAAAAGAGAAACACCATAAGCTTCACAGGGCCATGTGAAAGGAAGAGATTAGAGAATTCTTGGGAGGAAAAAACCAAAAAAGGGCTGGACAGATCCCCAGAAATCAATGAGCCCACTGTAGTTTTGGTCTGCTGAGTATAAATCCTTACCCAGGAAAGAGCCAGAGAGCATATGGTTTAACTGTATTTGCATCATAAATAATGAAAATTGGTATATATAATGTATTGAATCCATTAAAAATATCATTGTATTACTATAATGTTAATTATATTTTATCATATATTACAGACATAATTTATATGTACATTATGTATAATCTATATGTATTGTGTGTAATAACAATCTGTATAATAAAATAAATTCCTAGTAATGTGAAATGCTCATACCATGACTGTTGGTACAGAAGTCAATCTGAATAACATATAACATGAGTGGCCTTGCTAAATTCTGTTTAAAGCTTCTGCTAGCAGCAGATAGTGCTGCTAGTGTTTATTTTACTCTTACAAATGGAGAAATTTGCACAACAATTTCAGTGTAACAAGCAGAGTATAAATATCTCACTGAGAAACTGTTAGGTAACAACTCAGCAGTGATTAATGGAAGACCTGTGTTACTTGTTCTGTTGAGTAATCCAGGTTGACAGAAATGCTTCCCACTGGGTAATGTTATACTTGGAGTGTCATTAAATACTAGTGCTAGTTTCAAATATTAGTGCAGTTATTAAATACTAGAGCTAGTTCTCCTTTATTCCTTTGAAAAGTAATAGAATTTAAAGTAACAGAAAATGAGGTAGTTTTAATGGGATTATGGAGTGCAGTGAGAGTATCTTATCAGCTTTGTTTGCATAGCACACACAAACACTGATTTTGTTTATATATCCCCATTTAACAGAATGCGATGAAAAACAAAACTAAGATTCCTTGATTTATCCTGACCAGACTCCAATGACATTTCTGTCAAAGAATTCATTTGCATGAGCTTTTGTTTTTTTATCTGGCTGGTGCTGTGAGAACAAGTTGTGGCTATCTCACAGGTGTGTTGTTTATGCTATAATATTTTGTGTCAGATTAATTACAATTATGTAGCTCTTCAGAAATTCAATGCAGAGCAGTTTACTGATGGGGTGGAGAGAATATTTAACTTATTTCCACACTATGTGTCAATGAAAACTGCAAATGTGAAAACTTGAAATAGTGCATCTCACAGAGAGAGTGGGAGCTGCAGATGAAGTTTACTTAAGAAGAAGCTTTGCTGTCTGAGAAGTTTGTCTGAGAGGCAGAAATAATTCCTTTGTGTATTTAACCTCCTTCACAGAAAAAGATTTAAATGAAGGTAAATCCTTCTTTAGCCTCAGCTTTTGGCAACAGTTTAAATTTAAGGAAGCATTTGTCCTGCAAGTTCTAATGATGGCAAATCAGATATACTTATATGAAAATGAATTATTTATTAAGACAAATGAACAGACCTACCAGGCAAAAGATCTTAATCAAAATTACTATAGAATATAAAACTAAAACAACTACTAATAAATCATAGCATCACTTAGAACAGTGCACTGTATCAAGTTACCTATATTAAAGCTAGGAAAATAAGTAATACTGATTAGGGGTCAAATGTAACTTCCTGCCGCCATGGTGATGATGTGCACTAATTCCTTCACTCAGCCCCTGGTGAGTAACTGTGAAACAATTGTCCCTACTGACAGGAGAAACTCCATGAGTTTCCAGGAAAATATATGGAAGATTTCTGCTTTGTGGAAGTGTGCTGTGGCTTTTATAGTGGTAAAGTAAATGGCTGTCACTCAGAAATTCAGCTTATCTTCCAGATCACACTTCAAAGTAAGTTGTTTATTGGTAGTTGAGAGATGCCAGACCAGCATCAACCCTGGTGCCAAAATGATGCCAGAATTTCTCACTACAAGACAACTTGTCCTGCTTGAGTTATCTGACTGGTTAACAAACCATAGGTAAAATTTTGTGCGGGGTAAGATACCCTGCTAGAGTGCAGTAGCTTCCTATATTTACCTACAAGCCAGTCCAAGTAGATTTGCATTACTTCCAGTGGAATGATAAATATAGGTGCCAAGTTCTGTACTCCTAGAAGGGATGACACATGGCCACCTGTGTCTGCGTCAATAACTCAGGGAAGGAAAATGCAGAATGCTCAGAGAGAGTCATCTTATCTCACAGAAATTTGTGTACCTTATTTCTGCATTTAATCCCAACCACAACTAAGCACCAGAACCAGCTTTGGAGAGAAGTGCTAGGTTCTTCATTTCTGGATGTCTTTGACTTAGAAAATTATTATATTTAACTAAGGATATCTCCAGAAATACAAACACAGGAGCAATAAAGTTAAAGACCCAAATAATGCTGAAGTCTAAGCAAGATATACTGTAGTGGCTGTTTCAAAATTTGTACTTACTTGCTTTCTCAAGCATTGTGGTGGTGTTGTTCATGTCTGTATGGGTCTTTCACTTAATCATGCAGGAATGTCTTTTATGTGAAAACCCATGGCAGGATATTCTGTGTTCTGGCCTTTAATCTCTGCCAACCAGATAGATTCTGCCAGTGTGGTGAGGAAGCTGCAGTCCCTTGCAGCCCGTGGCCGGGTTCTGCGCCCTCCTGCAGCAGGACATGCCCATGTCACAAGCCATGCAGTCTCTGCAAGAGGTCTGCTGCCATGCCTGTACAAAGACTGCCATGCCCAGTGCCAATGCCTCCGTGCAGTTCCTGTCTTCTTGGGCAGGAAACCTTTGGGAGAAACGTTTGGCTTGGCAGCCAGGTCCTTGCTGTGTGGTTTGTACAGAACTTGGCTCCACACACCTGCAATGTTTTGTGTCATGCCTGCTCTAGAAGTTGCAAGATATCTAATTGGAAATCCCACCCAAGGTGCAGCAGGCCAGAATTGGACTTGAGGACAGTTTATCTCCATCCTGCCCCTTTAATATTGAAGTTTCACTGGAGATAGACTGCTGCAGATCTGATTTTGGGCTCTTAGTGGTGCCTTCTCTGGTCTTCCTCAGTGAAGATCACTGCCTGCTTCCCTGGTTATCCATAGATTCCCACTTCTTATCTTGCAGAGAATTTATGTTTCAATCAAATAACTTTCCTTTAAAATAAACTCAAGCCTTAATATTCTAATTCTCTTTACTAAAGAAAGAGCTGTTTTCTTTTGCCATATGAGTCCTGAATATTTGATTTGCTTCCATATATATTTTGATTGTTCTATACTGCTACACAATTCTTTTTTACTGTGTCCTTGACAGATTGAATGTGACTGTTTAAATTGTATCTTGTGTATATACCTGTTCATCATCCTTTATGCAGTTTTAACAATCTGAAAGGCTGCTGGAAATTATTCTGGTTCTCATTTGTCTGAATTGCTGAACACAGTAATTGTGATGGGAGATCCTGAAGACTGTCTCGTGTGTTACACCCTTATGGGAATGTGTGATGAATGGAGGTTTACCCTTTTACAATACTTTTATTATTTTCTTTATTTTCCTCACTATTTTTACCAGAGTAGACAAACACTTTATCTCATTAAAAGGAGCAAAAAATGTACAAAGTTAATACTTCATTATCCCTTGTGACACAGAGATGAGAAAAAGGCATATTAAATTTATCTAAATTGAATAGAATTGAAAATATAAAATATTTTCAAAAATATATTAAAATATTTATTTTTGAACATGTTATGGTAACTGTCTTACAGAAATATTTTTAATAATTTATGCATTCAAAAATCATCATTTAGACAATCATTTCTGTACTTCTGTACTTTAACCCTTTAGTAAAGACAATAAAAATCGCTGGAAGGTTCTACTTTATGACCAATATTGCATTTTAAAAATAAAAATATGCATTATCAGATTAGGTACTATGGATCTGATGACATTTTCAGGCCAACAAAACAGTTATAAAGGCCTTAGAAACTAAGAATTAGACTGTCATTAACATTAAAAGTATAACATTTTCATTATTTGCCATTTTATCTCGATACTGTATGAATATTCATAGACACACACCTTGATTGCCACCAGTGACAATGGCAAGCATTTCTAAAATATTCAGCTACATATATTATCTATATTTATGATTCCTGTTTAATTAACATTGGCTGAAAAAAGAATTATTTTTCATAATTCATATATTCATAAAGATAATGTTGTATATATTATTAGTAGTATTAACTTTTTTTACCCTCTGTACAAAACAGGAAAAAAGAGAAACAGTATTCATTAAGATGAAAGCAATAAACAATGCAGAGCAGTTCACCAGAATCCCAGCCCTTGATGTTTCAACCCCTCCCTGCAACTCAGAGTCAAGGACTGACATGCCCAGCAGGAGACAGCCAGAGCCAGAGCCAGGTTTACCACTGCCTCACAGGCATTGTGTAGCCCCGCCGTCCTTCCTGTAGATCCACGCAGGTCCCAGGAGTGTCCAGGGAGAGCCCCTGTAGCCGCCTCTGGAGCAGGGGAGCAGCAGAGGCTCAGCTGCAGCAGCATGTGCCGCTTTGCTCCCAGGATGTGGCTCGGTGCTCAGCTTGTGTAGTGCTGCAGGAAGCCGGGTGCCGAATAATGCAGATTGCTGCCATAGAAGTTTGCAGAGGAGAAGAAAGACTTGCAGGTGATGGTGGGTTTGAGGCTGGATGTGTCTCAGCTGCGTGTGTTGGCAGCCCAGAAACCAGCCGTGACCTGGGCTGTGTCCCCAGTGTGGGCAGGTGAGGGGGGATTCTGCTGCTCTCCTCTGTTCAGCTGAGGTCCCACCTGGAGTCCTGCATCCAGCTTTGGAACCCTTGGACAAGAAGGATGTGGATATTTTCCAGCACTTGCAGCTTTGTAAAATTCATTGTGAGGTTTTGCATGCAGTTTAGCTGAGGTGGTGCAGAATAATATATGGCCAGTATTCGCTTTGCAATGAGGAGATTTAATAAGGCTGAACAACTCAGAGTTCAAGACAACAGGAAAGCAGTCCAAGTCGGGAAGAGAGTGTGAGGTGACACAGCACAGCCTAGTGCCACCTGTAACCTGTCTTCTGCACAGTCCAGCTTCCCCAGGATGCAGAGCAGTGGCAGGGTTTTGCTGAGACAGGTGCCTCAGACATGCAGTACGATGGTGTGCTGCAAGATTAAGCAGGCTCAGACTGTGCAGATTTGACGCTCCTCTTTTCAGGAAATAGACTGGGAAAAGAAGAGGAGCATTTTAATAGTTGTCAGGGGGAGTTTGCCTCTGCTCTGACATGATCTGACAGCAAAGGAATGTCTGGCCATGCAGTGCACTACATTTTGGGCTTTCCAGTTTGTGCACTCTGCCTGTCGAGTTCGCCTGATCTTTGGTGTGGTTATCAGTGTCTCGAAGAACTGTGGTCAGGTTCCTTGATCTGCTTCCAGACTACTTCTGTTGTCTCTTGAGAAATGTCTCCTGTTTTGTGGTATGCCCTGGGTTCTCAGTACATGAGCAAAATGATGCAGGGCTGCTGGGCACCCATGCTGACAGGAGGCAGTTCCCACTGTCCCTCTCAGCTGATTGCTCGACATCAACCTGCCAGCTCTGACTGTAACCACTCAGGGATCTGCCCAAGGGAACTGGTCACAACTGGCTTCTTCACATGGCAAAAATGGGGGAACAAGGTGGAGTGAAAATGATGAGGCTGAAGCAGGGGGTGAGGTCCACCTGAGTGGGGAGTAATTTACTCATGATTGCAAAGGAGCAGCCTGTGGTAGTTGGTGCTGGACAACAACAGTGGCTTTTGACCATCATGCTGTGTGAAGCTGGCCTTTCTGAATGTGATGGACATAGGTGCTGTAGAGAGCAGTCATATGACCAGCACTTCATATTGAAAAATCTAGAACAAAACAGGGAAGTTCATGGGTTGAGAGGTGCAAAGTAAAATCACTGCCAGGCCCTTCTACTGTTACTCACCAGTTTTCATGGGTGTGTTTTTCTGTAGGGATGCACAATTTCTCTAAGTAATATGCATCTGAATTTGGCTTCTGCATTAATATACCTTATTTTTTTGTGGAATGCTGATCTCCGCATGAAGACAGCACACCATGTGCATGGTCATTTTTGCCACCTCTCAAGTACAATTACTGCTTGTTTAATGTTTGTCCTCCATTCCAGCACTTTCTGCTCTTTGTTTCTTCATGCAGTGATTTTTACTTCCATCTTCTCCTTCCAGCATTGAAAAATTCTGTCCCCATTTTTCTCATCTTGTTTCATATTTCAGGTGCTAGAAAAATGTAAATGTAAAAGAAACTCCATAACCTACTGATGTAATGTTCTTTTTCTTGTTGACTTATCAGAGAGGAACTGGAACACCTCTGTGAGGTTTTGTGTTGCCTCACAGCTGGTCTCCCACCAGTATGGGTCTGTGATGATGGGTGTGTTCATGTAAGTGCATTTAATGGAAAATACCAAGTGGGGAAAATGGCTTATAATAATCCCATAATTATTCCTCATTATATAAATCTGTTTTTCAACAATGAGAACCTCAGCTCTTCAGATCATTCATGATTTTGCAGATTCATTTGCATTTACTGTCTTCTTCTAATGCTTCCCTTGCATGCATTTTCAGCTGAAGAAGGGCTGTGCACTCAAATAAGAGTTACTGAAGCCTTAAAAAGTAAGAAGTCTGTTTTCCATGCAAGATATGCTAATACTGACATGTACATCTATGGCTGTAAAGCGTATGTGTGTTTTTGCATGTGGCTTATGAGATATTGGGGTGAAATTCTTCCCTGTGAGGGTCAGGAGGCCCTGGCACAGGTTGCCCAGAGAAGCTGCTGTCTATCCCATCCCTGGCAGTGCCCAAGTCCAGGCTGGACAGGGCTTGGAGCAGCCTGGGACAATGGGAGGTGTCCCTGCCCATGGCAGAGGGGTTGGAACTAGGTGGTCTAGATGGTTCCTTCCCCCACAAATAATTCTTTGATTTTATGTCACTTGCAGCTCCAGGGCAGTAAAAGACAACAAGTATTTTTATAGGAACAGTACAGGCACAAAACCTGGGAATCCCTCCAGGCATCTGAGCACCTAAACACTGCAAGAGCGAGATAAATATTTCTGAGATCCATGGGGATCAGGAGCATGCCAGCCTCCAGGGAGCCCGGTGCCAGGCTGCCCTGCAGATGGCAATCCTGCGCTGTGGCTGCCTGGCACGGTGGTATCAGGGCTTGGGCTCTACGGTGTAAAGGGGTGCTTGGTGTTACTTCGTGTTTGCTCTGAAGCAGACTGTGTTGCAGCACTTTATGGCTTCAGTAAAACATTCTGGAGACATGATTCATAGCTGTTATTTACTTTTGTAAAACAAATGTGCATATTTACTGTGTTGCAGGGTCATTAACGTCAAACGTGTTCTGAATACGTGACAAAGCACGTGTTGAGGCAGTGACCAGGTCACCTGTCAGACCCTGCTGACTAAAGGCTTTGCCTAGTGGCCATTACCCCCATACTTTCACTTTGGTTCAGGTAGCAAAGAGCAAGAAAATCAATGTCACAAAAACACATACAGCTTTCCCTCTGAAATATTTGTCTAAACATTTTCTAACATCTTTCCCTTGTAAAATATCCTACTGGGGGAGTCATGGGTCTGAGAAAGGTGGAGATGGATCAGAAGGAAGAAAAAAAATTTAATACCAACTGGTGTGTCATATTATAACCATGTAGCCCAGTAACATGGTATTGCTTTTGCTAATAACATGCCCTGAGCTCTGTGCTGTTTGCCACGCCTTGTCACACCTGCTCTGCCCAAACTGGGTGTGACCTGCTTGCAGCTCCTTCTATCCAGCTCAGCTGTGACAACAATTTTTCTAAGTCACCGTGTGTCTGTACAACCATCATTTTTCACAGACCTGGAGCTCTGGATGGACAGGTCCCACAGCCCCGGCTGCTTTAGCAGGAGTGCTGTCAGCAAGTCCAAGGCAGGCAGCACACCCTCTGTCCAGCGCTGCATCTCATGTGTATCCACAGGTGTGTGGATCCCAGTATGAAAAACTTACCAAGGAACTGGGGAGAGTGTAATAAATGGGATTCAAGGTGGGGCTGAACATATGGGATGTGATGAGCAATGGAGGGAGCTGGGTTTGATTACTTGAGTGACAAGGCTGCTAATGGACAACCTAGCCTTACAGATACTTGAAAGTGAGGTGAGATTCTGTGACCTAGATAGGCAGTCAGCATAGTATCAAAAAAACATAAGCTCCCTTTTTTATTGACTCATTGTTTCCTTGTTTCCCCTTGTTTGTCTGCTCCACTTGCCTTATTCTCATAGTGAACATCTGTACTGATGTTTCTGAGCAGAGTAATTTCTGGTCTGTACTTGTGCAGCAAGTAGAAGAACAGGGCTGTAATTCATGCCTGAATTTCCTGGATATCACACAATTAGAGCTGGCAGCAATAATAATAGACTGTTCTGCACATTATATAGGTAACTGTATATAAATAACCACAAAGATGAAAAAAAACCAGAAAAGATGTGAATTTTCACGTTTTCTAGAGACAAACTATGAGCTGCTGTCTCTTGTATTCAGCTCATTAACTGCAGCTGTCTGAGAGGGAAAACCGTGCATGAATGAGCCATGATGTGTAAGCCACCTCCTGACTGATGTTGGGCCTACAAACTTGTGCAGTGATTTCTTTGTTTGTGTCAATTGACACAATGATTTCTTCCTTTCACACCAGTTTACAGACAGAAAATTACCTTCTGGAGCGGATGTGCACAAGTGCTCTATTCAGCCTTGATAAGAAGTGTTCAGATTAAGCATTCAAAAATTAATGAATCCTAGACAATTCTTTCCTGCACCCCCTGAACACACCTGGTCTTGGGAGCAGAGACCCTCTTTAGACCATAAATGCAATCTGACTGGAAACAGGATTTTAAACAATTTCAAGGATCGAGTCACCAAGAGGTTAGGTGAGGAATTGTTAAGGGAATGTCAGGATGGGGGCTAAGTACTCTAATGGGTCTGTCTGACAAAAGAGATTAAACCGCTCTAAAAATGGACCCTTTGCTTATACTTCTGAGGAGGAAAAAATGGTGACGTAATATTGTGTGTTTCTTTGCCATCTTGGGCCCTGACTCCTTGTACTGGCAAATATATGAAGGTATGAAGGTTCTGATAAAATATATTATAAAATGAAAGGAAGCATTAGTTTGTTTCCTTCAAATGAATTGAAACAAACAAAAAAATATCACATTTTCCTGACCAATATATTATTCCAAGTTGCAGAAAGGATCTTCAAACATGGTCCTAATATTTCAAGTGACTTTGTATGTGGTGACATGAGTCAATTGAAAATACTACTTCCAAAAGCAACCATGAGGGTGAATAAAAGCAGAAGCATCTTGAATGTAGAAGGATTCTGTAATAAATCACATTGAAAGAATTATCTTTTTTTTCCCTGAAAAATATCCTGCATTAAAACAAAAGAAAAAAAGAGAAGAAGTTACAAACAGAAATTGATAAATTCATCTACCATACATCTTGGGAGTATGGGGAGATTCCTGCTGACTGAAAGCTAGCCAATGTAATTTCAGTTTACAAGAAGGGCTTGAAGCACATCCCAGGAACCTACAGACATGCTAATCTAACCTGAATTCCTGGGAAAATTCTGGAGAAAATTATACTGGCCACTATTGAAAGGCACCTGAAGAATAATGGAAAATACACATTAAAAAAACCGCATAGCCATGAGTCCCTTGGAATACTTTGGACCACAAAATAAACATGGATCTTTAGGGGTTTTTATCCTAATAGGAGAACTGATGGCAAAGGAAGCATTTCCCTGTCTAGAATCTCTTCTTTCAAAGAAATTACACTCCCTGCAGAAGTAGTATGCTCATTGCATTTTAGGTGGCAGTTCACTTGAAACTAGCAGTGAAAGTTGAGATGATTAAAGCTCAGGGAGACTGAAACTGCTACCCTAGGAACAGTGCCTTCCACTTTAGTACACAGATAAAACTGATGGTTTGCATTCCTTAATGGATTCTCTGATTGTAACATCTTCAGCTGTCTCTCTTACAAGAGAAAGGAAGAACATATAATCTGTGCATATAGGAAGAAATCAGGGTAAAAGTAGGGCTGGATGCCAAACTCACACTAGTGCCATCTGTCTCTGCCATAAATCTGTTGGGGCACATGGCCTATGCTGACTTTGATTATGGGGTGGGCACTACCAAGGAACAGAAATAGGAAGAAGTGGCAGTTATACATAAAATGGTCACTTGGGGGTAATAATGAGGAAATATATATTCTCTGCATCTCCTGTCAGGAAGATGAAGGACACTTGCTGAACAAAGGTAAGAGTTTGAAATGAACACAAGGGACTTTATTATGCAACATGTGATTAGACTGAGGAAATTGCTGCTGTAGGAAGTTCTGGAGGTCAAGTAACTAATAGCATTCAAACTGTGATTGACTACGATAAAGAATATTTTAAAATATGATCAAACATTTGTAAAAATGTTAGAAAGTATATTCTTTTTTTTAATGTCAGGCCATAACCTTTATGGGAGATGAAGATGAGTTAAATCAACTAACAGAGTTCATAAATGAAGGGAAGATGACAAAATTGAATTGTTTTGTCATCATAAATCATGGCACATGAAATCCTAAAGTTAGTGCCTTATATCTCAGAAACGTTTACTTGGTTAATGCATTTCAGACTTTGGGACACTAGATGGAAAGCCACTGAAATCAGGGAAGGTTTTGAATCCAGCAATTCTGAACCCTCTGAAAATGCTGTGGAGTACCTGAAGTGAGGGCTTGAGTATCCCTTGCTGCTGAACTGTATAAATGACCAAGTGATAATCCCAAAGATGCCTGTCAAACAGACAAGGGTTAGGGGTAGGGTTTTGCAGGGGCTCCCTTCCTTTACAGCTCCAGGTGCACAGCACAGAGACAGAAAAAGAGGGATCTTTGCACAACAGATCCATTAACATCTCATCACCCACTGCAACCAAATACTGAAAATGCCTGTGCTGCAGAAGGAATTGGGTCTTCTCTCTTCCTCCCTTAGTTTCTTGGTTAACTGTACATCAAAGGAGCATGGGCACCTAAGCATTGCAGCTGAAGTGACAAATTTGAGGTGAGGATGCAGCCATTGCCTCAGTGTAGAGCTGAAACTGGTGTGCTCATGCCCCTTGAGTGCTTCTGTGCTCCACAAGACCCAGGAGCTGGTGAAAAAGGGGTGAGCACAGGGGCCAAGATAAAGGCTGATGCCTCCTCTGAGGAAGTCCCCAGGTGCAACCATGGTGAGACATGGAGCAGTGGAGAAGCAGACACCACACTGGCTCCACTAGGTGGGACCAGAACCAAAGCCACTTTCATTATTGTTACCAGAGCAAAATAGGGGGTCCTTTCCTTTTCCGTGTTTTCTCCTGAAACTGGGTCCTGAGTTCAACTATCCGAGGATATTTAAGCACACAGGACCTCACCTAAGTGACTTAACAGAAACAGAAAACCTCACTGCCTTGCCATTAGCTCTCTCAAAGCAATGATCAGCCGCTGGAAAAGAGGAACTGTGCTACTACACGTTGTCTGAAGTCAGTGGTTTAATATCTCTAGAGAAGCAATGTGTCTCATAAAAATAAGCTCCAGGCTCTATGCTCCTAAAAACTGGCTAGAAAGTCTTTTGTGTACAGGCATAAAACTCAGTCAGCTTCACACTAGCCTGGTAGCTGCCTTGCACTTAAATCTGATGTTCAGATATTTGTACCATTTCATTGTTAGATTACATACGTAAAAGAGAATTCAAAAATTAATTGGTTTCAAAATAAATCACATTTTAATAAACCAGTAAGAATGTTTTTTCTGCTAATTCTGGCCTTCTGATGAAGCTAGAAAGAAGAATCTTATGACTGCAGAATGGGTATATAGGCCATGGTACTTGCTTTATGATTCTGCTTGCACAGACTCCCTCAGCCATTTTAGGGGAGCTTGGCAAAATGGCAGGTGAGCCTTGAATGTGAGAACTGGGAGGGTTCAACTGGGAAAACTCATGGGTTGAGATAAAGACAGTTTAGTATGTCAAGCAAGAATTTAGCTTCCCAGCAGAGCAAGCCAAGGAATTAATTCCCCACTTCCCATACCAGGCAGGTGCTCAGGCATTCCCGGGACAGCCAGCCTCCAGCACACATGACAGTGACTTGGGAATGCAAACCACACCACTTCAAACATCCCCCCTGACTTCTTTCCCAGATTTATATGCTGAGCACAGTGGTCTGGGACGTCCCTTGAGCACAGTGTCCAGTGGGATCAGCTGTCCCAGCTCTGAGCACAGTGTCCAGTGGGATCAGCTGTCCCAGCTCTGAGCACAGTGTTCAGTGGGATCAGCTGTCCCAGCTCTGAGCACAGTGTTCAGTGGGATCAGCTGTCCCAGCTGTGTCCCCCAGCTCCTGGTGCCACCCTGGCTGTGGGGTGGCTGAGGAGCAGAGCAGCCCCTGGCACTGTGCAAGGGACTGACACATCCCCGTGGGATCCACACTGCTTCCAGCACAGATCCAAAGCACCATGCAAACTACTGTGAAGAAAACCAGCTCTGTCCCAGACAACAACAGTACAAGGATCCAGATAAATAACTGTATTAGAAATATTTTGGTGGAGGTGGAAATTCCCATGAAGTAGGGAAAGCTGCAACATGCATCCAGTGTGGCTCAGAGGAGGGACATATAACTGCAACCTCCTGAGTCTGTATGCTGCCTCTGTGTCATGCTCTGAATACCCCTGTAGGTTGCTGGGGACTACATCTATAATGGAATAGTAATTTTAACCTGATACTAGCCCTAGTAATGATTCCTGAGAGCATTAATCTCTTTCTGAATACATGTTTTAGCAATATTTAAAGATGGTTAAACAAAGGATTTGTATAGCTGGCTAGAGAACTAAACATGACTAACTAGAACTAAGTAACTAACTTTCTCCAAAGTAGGCATTCATTTGTAGATTTTTACAACCTGACAAAGCCAAGCTGTTTTATTTCTCTGTTAACCCAGGCTAAAGATCTGCATAAAACAGGGGTGCAAATTTTAGAAGAGACAACTCAAACTTTTCTGAAAATGCAACTTTTCTATGGGTACTAAAATGGTTGCAAAGAGTACCCCAAAACCAAATGAAACACAGCAGCACTCATCACCAGTCAAGGTTATATTTGTGGGGAGGACTCGTAACTCAGTTGTGATGGCTACTGATTGTCTTGCAGCCCTACAACTGTCCTACTGCCTGTACCAAAAAATAGCTCTTCTCAGCACCCCGGCTTGGCTGCAGGATCACTATTGCACCTGTTCTTTACTGAAGAGTAACTGCTCATTCAGCATGTGTCTTTCCCCACCACACTAGTTCCTTGCAACTTGTTTGTAGTTAAAAACCCAGAATGCTGACCCGTGCACTGGCTTCGAGAGAAAGGGTCTGTGCAGCACCCTCTCTTGCCAAGACTCTTCTGACTCTTCAGAACTAGTCTGCTCCTCCAGGCTGTGCTTCTCTCTCACCAAAAGTCATCCTGAGTAGTGCAGCTCACTGTTGAAACAGGTATGAATGCCAAAGCATTGATCAAAAAACCACATTGTCTTAAAAACACTAGATATTTTAAATATCTTTTAAGTCTAATTAAAACCAGTCTTAACATAACAATAGTTGAAAGTTAAACTCCAGATATAGTCAAAACATGTATTTGCATTCATATGCAAGTTTTGGTATGTGCATGGCAGTGTACAAACTTATAGAAAGTAGGAAGGATCTAGCAATGATAGTGAACCTAACAGGCATTCCAAGGATTGAGAATTATATTATTCCTTCCACACAGCTTTCAGTCCATCTGAATTTTTGAAGTTTCCTGAACCTGCCCTTGCCTCTGGCAGTTCCAATGAATTTTTATTAGCTAAAAAACTTTTATATGAATGAGGAATGTAATAACATTTTTTATTATGGAAATATGAGTCTGTCAACATGTTCTCTTGAGCTTTGGAAAAGACCACTTAGAGTTGCCTTTCAAAAGTGTCATCTCTGCTGTCAGTTGCAGAGAGGCAGAGTTGCTAAATCTTTTCTTCCTGAAGCCATTTTAAAAAACATTTGAATTTTAAAAGTGTTTTATAGGTTGCATAAGTACATGTACAGAGCCTTTCATGGCATCACAAATATTGCCACATCCCTAAAGTCGATTCTTACTGGTAGTCCTACAAGTTAGAGATGTCTAAAAACCCCAGGTGGGGAGGGAGCTCCCTCCAGCCTTTGAATCTGAGAAGGCTAATGTGTTTTGTTTATTCCAGCAGGTTCTTCAAATGTTTTTGTGCCTTGAATAGGAAATAAACCACATCTGTATTGTCTTGGTTTTGTCTTTGCCAACAGCCAGAGAAGAAAATTAACAGAAGCCTGGGAAGGACCCCTCTCCCCAGTCACTCTTTGCCAGGTCCAGATCCTTTCCTTGGTGGTTTCCAGCAGTAGCTTGTTCTGCAAGGGGTGGTCAGGCTGCAGGGACCACCCAATCCCTGAAAAACAGAGCAGATCCTTCTCTTTACTCCAACCCTCAGATCCAACCTGCTTTTTGCTCAGATTCTGTTATCTGTTTTATTCCTGGAGAAGATTAGTTAAGCAAATTTTAGGCCACTTCCTTTCAGCTTGTCAACTCTCATGGTGTCCACACTGCCAATGTCACTTGTCCCAGCAAGCTGCTACAGAGGGAGGAGACAAACCCCTTGTCACTTAAGAATGTTTCAGTGGAATATTTGGCCTGTATCATTAGCTTTCAAATACATTCAGAACCATTGTGTGTTGTGAATGTCCTTCAGGTAAGTCACAAAACCAGCAGTGTTGTTCTGACAGTGCTGTTCTAGACTAGTTAGGTCCAGCAGTTTGAGTCCAACAATAAATTCATGATGAAGAAAAAACACTGAAGGCATTTAGAAACAATGAAGAATTATTACACTGGCTAAGTTTATGCTAGTAGCTGTTTTATTATAAGAAAAAGTGAGAAAAATATGTGGTAAATAAATGATTAATTATGGAACTACAGTGTATCATGAAAATTCTTTCATCTTTTTTGCCTCTACATTACCATAGAACATAAAGGAACATGCCTGAGACAAGACTATTCAGTGAAAACCCTAGTTAAACACTCATGTTCAACACCTAGAAATCAAAATCATTCACCATGATATATTAGAATAATTACTCACATGGCAGACATGAAAATCTACTTTAATTACTATCATAGTCCAAGCACTGTAAGTATTACATAGCATTAGAAATAGTTGCTTTCATGTGAGAAAGTTTATAAATTTTCCTGCTTCTTCAGACCAGAAGAATAATCAAAAACCACATTTTAAACTCTCATTCTATTATTTTGCAAGTGTTGGAAGAGCAGACCATATTAGGTTTGATGAAGATCAGAAATTTTAAAAGTCGTTCCTTGACTTTTACAGACTGTCTCAGCCAGATATGTTTAACACCTGTAGATCATTTTAAATCAAAGAGGCCAGTCTTATCCCTCTATCCTTCTGTTCAGAACTTAGTAGTGATTAGAGGACTTCTTAAAATTTATATATGCAATGACCTGAGAGAAGTTAAAAATATATTTGCAAGTAAAAACATGCAGTATGAACATACCAGATGGATAGCTGCATGTATGTTGCCCTTCTGTTTGAAAGAATTTTTTCTGCTCACAGAACCCCAAATTCTTTGCTGTTATTTGAAGCAATTTTAGAGTTGTTGAGCTGATGGCCAAATGAAATGCTTAGTGTGCTTTGAACTTCATCTTTTCCACACAACTTAAATAAGTCCCTTTGAATCCTAAACCAACATGCTTACCTGTGAATTCTCAGTCCTGCTTTAAGGCTGTTTGAGAAAGGTCTGGGCTGTTTGTGCTGCTCTGTGGGTACCTTGGCAGAACCCTGGAAAAAAACACCATTTACTGGACTCGTCAAGGGAGCAAAGAACAGAGTACATTTTGGAGCTACTTTGGACAAACTCTGGAAAAGCAAGCATGGGTGTCACAAAGAAGACTGAGGAAAAGGAGGGGCAAGAGCTCTGCTTGAATACTTCACCATCACTTCAGATTTATGGACTGATACAATGCACTTTCCAGTGAAGGGCAGAGCTTCTGTGTTGAATCTCAGAATATTCTGAGTTGAAAGGGACCATCAGGAGCATCAAGACCAACCCTTGTCCCTATACAGGACACCCCAAGAATTCCACCATGTGTCTGAGAGCACCTTCCAAACATACCTACCTTCCAAAGAACATGTTGAAGTAGCCTGTGAAGCACCATGTCAAAATTGCTGCTCTAGAAAATTATATAGTGTGACTGAAGTACTTTTCCAGTGAGGGAAATAGGGCTGATATCACTGGTTTGAGTTTGACATGCTGGCAGTGTACCAGAAGAATGACAATATTTTTAGCACTGGAAGGGGTGCAATGGATGGATTACCAAGGAAAACACACAACAAAATGAATAATCTTCTTAGTGACTCAAAGTTTTAGAAAATCAGTCTTTAAATCTGGTATATGTTTAATTACAAGTGATCTCATAATGAAACCAAGTGTAGAAGCTAATCTTTCTACTTGGATATTTTCTAGGTTCTGTTTTGTAGCTTCTTGTCGTTACCCATAACTTGTATTTTCTAATTAATTTAAAAATAAATTCAGAATAGTTTTATGACTAAAAGGCTGTCACCAAAATAGTTTTATGACTAAATGGCTGTCATCAGAACTTGTAATATCCCTACTTTATGTGCTTGAATTTTCTTTAATGGCCATATGAACTTAATAATCAGAAAGATTTTGATTACCACAAAATAAGTAGTAAATTTCCACAACAATAGTACAATAGTAGTGGGATTCTTTTTTTTTTTTTTTTTAAGAACAGGCCTTTACATTTTAAGCTGTTGTAAAACTCTGTTGTCTGAAATAGAGCTAACAAGATCAGCTTGCATGAAAATTTGAAAATTATTATTTTTCAAACTGTATTACTCATTATGAAAGCAATTAGCCCCTGTCTGTAAAGCCATGGACTATACTCCAGGAAATTTTAAGTGTCCATAGAGACAGAACTATACTGCAAATTTTATTTCTCCAAAAGAAGCAGGTTATTCTATTAGGGAATCTTTTCAACTGAAACATAAATGACAGTTATTCTGTCATTTGTAATTAAATTTTTTGTATGAATAATCTGCAGCTGGATTGTAGGATCACATTATGGTGCTTCTCTATAAAGTATTTTACACATAATATTAACTCAAAGGTAAGAGTGTATTTCTAAAGTGGAGGACACAACTGTATCTTCCCAACACTCTGCACAGAACAACATGGCAAAAAAGGCTTTGTTAAAGTACCAGATGGATGGGGTCTTTTGAAATCTGAATGCCAGATTATGCTGTTAGACTTCAGCAGTAGCTAAGTAAGCAGAGATAAGCTGCTTCTGTATCTGTCTGGGTTCTGTGGGAGCAGGGAGAAGGGCCTGAACTCAGTGAAATGACAATTTGTCTCTTGGGAATGGAGCAGGGGACTGTGACACACTGGAGCCTGGTTGCATTTGAAATTTTCCCAGCACTCCTATGCATGGGGAGCCCCCTGATTGCCACCAGGGCCACTTTTCAAAATCATACAAGTACATCTCAAAATGTTTCTTGTGGTTTTGGAGATGTATAAGTGTGCTGCAAACTCTGCAGGCCCTTGGGATACTCTGGTTATTCCTGACACTGTGAGCTAGTGTCTGTGAACTTGAGCTTTGGTAAGGTCCCTGCTCTATGGCTCCTAGACAGGCAGTGCTAAGGCAGGTTCCTGCAGAAACCTGTGTGAGCTGTGTGATGTGACTGATGTGATTGATGTGATGTGAAAGCCCAGACAGGTGTAGAGAGAGCACAACTCTTCAGAGTAGCTGCTCTGACTTGATATGGAGCTCTGCTCCACAGGAAACTTGGCTCCTTCACCAGAGTTTGAACGGTTATACAGTTTGTTTTTTTTCTTATCTCGTGTGTTCTCTTTGCAACAAAAAGCAAACAAGACTAGACAGTGGGATTACAAACCTCAATACCTCAAAATACTGACACTGAAATACTTGGTTCAAATCTGACCTATATACTTATTAAAATTATATTATGAATTTTTTTCAAGTCATACATAAATACATAAGATCCACAGAAAATGTCGTGAACTAGCTGATTTAATAATTTCAGTTCTCTGAGTTTAGTTTAAAACGAACAAAAAAACCAAACCAAACAAACAAAAACTCAAACAAACAAAAAACACTCAACACCCCCAAATTATACATTGACAGTCTATTTAGAATCTGACTCATTTTCATAAGAATCTCTTCTGCTAGAAGAAAACAAAAGGGGTTGTATATTTACTAACTTGAATCACAAGTGATTACAGCTCTTTATAAAGCACTCCTGAAATAGGGATAAAACCCTTCAGAAACAGTGATACACTGAAAAGCGGCAGACTGTTTCAGGAAGAAGTAAATTTCTCAAATGACCCATCAAGGGATGAAGTCAAAATGGAACACCTGTTGAAGACAGAGGCTAATAAGTACTCCAGAGATAAGAAAAGGACTACCCAGTTTTCTTAAAAACAGTTCAAGAGGGAACGTTTGAAGCTTTCATTTGTTGCTCTATCGGGGAGTTGAAAAGAAACTGATTTAATACACTGTTCCAGAGTTTATGTTGGATGTAGTTCATCCGTTCTTTGATTCGCCTCATACACTAATCTTCTTCAAAGATTCTAAGAGTTATGCAAAGATTAAAAAAAAAAAGTGGATTGTCTTTTGCTGCTATTGCATATTTTGCTGCCACAGTGGAGCCTGCAAGACACATCTTGAGGGTTATTCTGCTTTTCAGAGGTTTCTCACACACCAGGGGAGTTCAAATTGTTCACACATCAGTTATTTAAAGTCGGTCCCCAGATGCTGAGACAGGAAGCAGCTGTCACTAGAGACAGGTTGGTGAGATCACTTTTTTGAACACTACCCAAACTTTTGAAAGTTTTGAAACTAAGCAAACAAAAGCTTTTCAGCACTGTTGGGTTCCTTTGTCTCCTGGTGCCACACTGCAGCTCCTGGCATGTAGATGTTAGAGAAAAGGATTCTCTTTGAGGAGAGATCCAATACTTAGATCCTTTGGCATTCCTCATTTTTCAAGTATCTTATGTTATATCTTACATATTTCACTCAAAGTTTCAAGTTTAAATTCAGTCATGATTTTCAGCTCTAAGACCTATGGGGTTTTGTAAGTTTATTTTTCATTTATTGTGAATTTCTACTTTTAGGGATTTTTACTTTTTATAATACACTCTGGAATTCTCATGGGGAAATTGACTACTTTTTAACAGTCAACACAACTGTAACAATATAAGCATAAGTAGGCCAGTAAAAAACTATAAATAACAGCACTTCGAATCCATCTTTCTTAACAAAAATCCTCCTCATTTGTCTTTCCTGGCTAGTTAGCTCTAGCTGAAAGTGAAGGAACCTATCAGTGCATCAGAAACATAGAACAGAGGTTTGTTTTTTTTCTCTGACAGTGTTATTTTCACAGAAAGTTAATATTTCAGTTCTGGAAGCAGGCACTCTCAGTGCTGTCATTTTTGTAATTCTGATGAGAAATCTCATGATAGTATTTTCTTTTCAAAACCCAGCTTCTGGACATGTGGTCTCATAATGTGTCATGCTTTTATTTCACTTGTTAAAACTTTAGACATCAAAGAATACTTTAAGTTCTGTTAAAGTTATTAATTATTAATTATTTTAAACATTTCTGTTTCTCTTTATGCCTATGTCTTCATAAAGTATGAGTTTAAATTGTGATTTTACATTCAAGGGCTGATTGTACTTTATAGTTTAATTTTTGCTTTTAATGATTGCTCAGAACAATTTTTCATTCTGACATTATGTTACAGTGTAACATATTATCCAGTATATTAGCAGATCTTTTTCTCGGTTTGGAAAAATGCCAGCATCTCTTTAAATGTGCTTTGAGCATGCAAATGAAACCTACAGTAGCTCTTGGCCAGGTGATGGTCAGTGACACAAGGAAAACACCAGGGTAAGGGACAGCAGGAGACACAGAAGTGAGATGCAATTTGCAGGGGTTCTGCTGAAGCAGCTGGTCCTCAAACCAGCAGGCTTTGGTTGTCTCTTGTTATCCTCCTCCCCTCAAGGCAGTTCTTCCTGAGGCACAATATGGCCACAATATGCCCAGTGGGTTTTTACTTTAAATACAATTTACCCCAGGGTCTCTGGTGCTGCAGCAAGCACAGCCAATAGCTCAGTACACCTGCTGCCCTGGTGCAGGGTGGTTCTCCTGCTGGCCCAGATTTGGTCTTGAGCTACACAGCACGAGCTTTCCTGGCACTCAGGGATCCTTTTCTGTGCTGGCAAAGGAATTAAAGATGAGAGTGCACATGCAGCCAGGTGAGCCACCTTGCAGACAGCCTTGCCAAGTCAGGGAAGGTGCTGTCTCCAGCCACTGCTATCTTCAGCCCCTGACCCAGCAAGAAGAGCCTTTGCTTTTGTGACAGCTGTTTCAAACCTGGGAGATGAGGAAAGTGCAGTAATAAAAACACCCATTATTAGCTTGTGCACTCCCATGGGACTTTCCTTGTGCAGGACATGCACTGTGGGATGGTCTGTCACAGGGTCACTTGCCTGATGCAGTGACCTTCAAGTG
Organism: Passer montanus; assembly: GCF_014805655.1. NCBI lineage: Eukaryota > Metazoa > Chordata > Aves > Passeriformes > Passeridae > Passer > Passer montanus. Next base: position 50,929 of record NW_024365493.1, read on the forward strand.
CTTCAGCCATCCACCAAGATCATACTTGTTGTTAGCAAAATATAAAATTGATTAGAATTATCAGAGATAAATAATTTGAAATGGAAATGTAATTGAGATGAGATGATGAAGAAATTAATATTGAATCTAATGAGGTAACTTAAAGTACTTCAAATTGAGATTACTTTGATTCCTTATACTAATTGCCAAATTTTAAATATGCAACAGGGCTGAAATTTAGGAAGACAATGTTGGCACCCTTGAGACTTCCTTCCATGGTTGCATTCAGCAGCCAGACAGTGGCATGCCATACAGGACCTCTCAGCTTCCACAGCCTCACTCAGATGGAAGTTCTAGAGTATAGAAAAAACCAGTACCAAAATTTCTCCTGACCTCCACTGGTCCAGAATGTCACTATTCATACTCTAGTGACTACAAAGAAATACCTGCCAAACTTGTTCTCCAACTACATGCAGAAATATTTTCTTTTTAGCAAAAACCGAAGTAGAACAAGAAAACTGTTCTCTAGATAACTTTTCCCATAGTCCCTAAAGATTACTTGTACAGGAAAGGAATAATTAGGGAAAAGATTTTCTTTAAAGCCATTGTTTATAATTCTGCTTTCAGCAAAATATATTCCATGTGATTTGACCAGTTTTCTGAGCCTTTTTCTTTAAACAAAGTTAACGAAAAATCTCTCAAATTCAGCTTCTACATACCATCCAAAGTAACTCTGTAGGCAGGTGATGTACCCCTGGTATCTCCTCAGGGAAACAGAAGGCACAGCTCACCTGAGGCCCTGGCCCAGCAGGTTTTGCCAGCTAGGAGCAGCGTGGTGAGAGGCTGGTACTGTAGATACTGTATATGGCAGAGTGCAAGGAGCTCCCAGGGCTCAACAGACTGGTCACAGGCTGTGAAAGAGAAACATGGGTGCTTGCCCTGAAGAAACTCAATTCCAGCTGCCCATCACATGGGGGCTTGCTGAAAGTGAGAAGGGATCATCAGTGTGTGATCTGAAACCAGCAAATAAGAAATTAAATATCACCATTGAAGAGTGTTTAATCGCTGCTCACATTTTGTGTTTACCTTTATTTGATCTTTAAAGAGCCATTTCAGCTGCACTGAGTCAAGCCTCTGGACTGGCTCATGGACTCATGGCATGCAGAGCAGCAGAACTTGGCAGGTGCTCTGGAAGAAGCTTGTCACCTTCCAAAGTGTGGGGGGTATTTCTCAGTTATTTTCTGAGATGCCTCATGGCCCAGCAGCAGCAAGACTAAACTTAGCAGCCTCAAGGCTGAACCTCTGGGACTCACCTACCTTTATTTCACATAAGGGAGGAACTAGTCACAGAAATATGGGAAAAGAATTCATTTTCTTTGTTTTAATTGCCCTTTCATAATGAAAAAACCGGCTTCTTCTCTTGAGAGAATTCTCCTAGAGATTGAGGACTGTCCACATAGTCTTTCTGTGTTGGAGCTCCACTGACTGGTAGTTCTGTGTCTTACCTATTGTTTTCAGCGGTGCAGAAGATTGTTTTTCTTTTCTGCTGTATCCATGGTTCAGGTGGGATTTCTCATATGATTGCTGTTCTCTGGTCCCCCAGGAGAATGGAACAGGCAACTTGAATCCATACCACCTTATTGTGCCCAACTTCACAACACAAATCTCTTTCTGTGGGAAAGGTAGAGGAAAAGCAGCCTCTTCTCACACAGTACTCGTGACTGTGCAGGACTTCTCTTGGCAAGGCTCTTGATGGACTGTGGCAGCCACAAGCATTAAAGCAGGAACAGAGAATGTCCCAAGGGCCAGCTGTGGCAGGTGGCACAGTCTTGCAGAGGGCAGCTTGCAGCAAGTCAGACCAAGATCACCTGCCCTCCCCTCATCCTGCTGCATGGCTGGGTCCCTGCTGTGTCTGCTGCTGGGGCCTGTGGCATCCCTAGAAACCCAAGATGGGGCACACCTGGGACTTCTGGATCCCCTCAGTGCTGCTCTGAGCTGCTTGTACAGCTGGGCACAGCCCCTGCCCCCCTGTGGCACTGGTGGAGCTGGGCCAGCCTGCCCTGGGGGTGCTGACCATGCTGCTGCCCCCAGCAGAACCTGGCCTGCCCCAAGCACCTTGCCTACTATTGTTCTGTCATGGCTGTCTGTCTGAAATAGCAGTCCTCATTTATGTTGTTAGCTCTAATTAGTCATTAGGCCCTCAAAAGGACAGGCTGTGCTACCAGGGCATGGGGGGGTAGGTGCCCTGGCAGTTATAGCAGTGGTGCTGTGTTCTGCCTCAGTGAGGCTGCAATCTGCTGTCCTTTCAATGCCCAGGTCAGAATGCACAGCAGCAATAAATTAATCTCTGCATGCCTTATGGAAGCATCTTCCTGGAGGATTTGCTGCTTCTCATGGGCTGGTGGGTTTTACCAGCCCTGCAGAGGCAACAAACCCCAGACACATCCCCTAGAGTGCCCACAGAGCTGCCAGGACTGCCTGGTCTGAGCCTGGCACTGTCATCTGATTTTTCTTCTATCTGAATTACAGAGCACAGAAGAACTGTCTTGGGGATTTTCTAGGAACGTGGAAAATGTATATGCGCTGGAACCGCTTTTAGAAAGGTGTGATAGAATTTTTGTGGGAAAATAGATTCCTTGGGCTGTAATTTTGCAGTTCACTCCAATATGATTGTTTTGTTTACATCACATACAATTCTGACACAGCTGCATGCTGTGGTTTTACACACCTTATTCCTCAGCCTTTTACACTTCTGTCCTATATTGTCAGGAGAAAAGGAATGTTCTTGTATATTTTCACTATGATATAACTTTTAGTCTACTGTTTCCTTTTTACTTTCCTAACCTAATGTTCCAGTGCTTTAAAAAAAATTAATAATCAACAAATTATTTTGGCAAGTTTGATGTGATTTTGTTATTTTCACAAATATCCACCTCAACAATTTGTAATAAATATCTGAAAACTAAAATCTAAGGTAGCTGGCAGCTATGTCTCTATAAATAGCAACCTTTCCATGATATCTTTCAGACTTTCTTAGCTGCTTGAAGACTTTGGTTAAAATAGCTGATATTTTTGTCATCTTTCCCTCTGCAGATTCTCAGAGCTGTCCTGTGCTTTGCCTCTGGGAAACAGAAGTGAACAAGAGTAATAGAAATTAACAGCTGATAAACCAAATGTCATAAAAACATTGGCCCTTCTCCTGGTGCTTTATTAAAAATTGAAACTTTTGCTCATCCGGAGTTATGTGAAAAACCTCATAGCCCCAGTGGGACATTGTGTGGATCCAGGCAGTGCTGCTGCAGGGAGGGTGCTGGGATCTGCCAAGTGGGACAGCAGCAATGCCAAGGAGGGGATTGATCTCTAGCCACACCGGATACAGCTCTGGGGAACTCAGGGAAATTCACCAAGACTCTCCTAAAGCAAGGAAGAGCATGAAAATGTGACTGATTTTGTCCTTTGAGAGGTTATCACTGAGAACAAGTGTCCCAGGGAAAGAAGCTGGCGCATGCTCCAGACAAGGCGAGGCAGCAAGCGTGCCAGGCCCAGCGCAGGCCTGAGCTCAGGCCAGGAGGGCTGTGCTGCCGTGCTCAGAGCACTGAGCTGCCAGCTGCCCGTGGGGTGGGCTGGTCCTGCAGGGCTGGCAGGGGCGTCAGCAGCCCAGCTATCACCCTGTGAGAGATGTCAGCAGCCCAAATGTGACCCTGGGCGATCAAGATTGTTTCCACAATCGCCTGTTCTGACAGCAGCTGACTGCCCAAGTGACTGAGCACAGGCACTCCCTGGTCTCAGCCTGCACTGCTGAGGGGTTTATCAGTTTGCCTCTTCTGAATGATGTCCCTGGGAGAAATTCTGGGTTCAGGCCCGCAGGTGGCAGGATGCTACTGGTGCAAGAGGGGCAGGGCAGGTACAGCAAGGTGCCCACGGTGTGCGGGGGATCTCTCCACCAGCCCTGGTGCACAGGGTCAATGTCAGCTGCCTTTGAGCTGTGCTGGTAATAATAGCAAAAAAAAAAAAAAAAAAAAAAAAAAAAAAATCAAACCCTTTTACAAAAAAAAATACACACAAAAAAAAAAAAAAAAAAAAAAAAAAAAAAAAATTCAACCCTGTTACAGACAGCAATGCACATCTAAGCATACATTTCGTTTTACACTTTCAGTGTAACACTCATTGACAAATACAACAGCCTGTAGGTTGTTAAACAATCTGAAGGCAAATTCAGATTTCTTATTTTTTTTCTAACAGAAGAATACCAAAGGGTAAGGGTTGCATGAACTTCAGTTTTGATGCAAAAAGCAGAAATAATCTTTTACTAAAGATTCCAAAGCTTAAAAAATGCACTTAAAATTTGTTTACTGCCATATTTAATCCTATATTTCAAAGAAAGTGATATCATGATTTACACCTGCTTGTATTGTCTAGCATTATTCCCAGAAAGACTAATCAACAGATTTGATGCAAAAGATTAATTACAGTCCTCTCAGGAGAAAGTTTGTTTACTAAACAATCAGCCATATGCAAATTCCTGACTTACCATGCCATGTTTAATAGCTTCTTGAGGGAGTGTAACAGTTTGTTTATGTTTCACACAATTACTTCAGCTGAGAAGTTGCTTTTAGGGAAGAGGTGGAACTTGAAAGTGGTTGAACTTTATTGTCCAATGCACTGAAGGAAGACTCTTTCAGTGTAAACCAAACAGAGCTGGCTTCTGTATTCACTTTTAGGATAAAAAGCCACAACCCCCCCTTTTTACACAGTTCCCAAGGAGCACTTTGCTGTGCCGACGTTGTATAAGAGCCCCTGGAAAGAATTGCAGCTGGAAAGCTGCACTTGGTGTGCACAGGGTGTGAGCTGGCTGGTGCAAACCAAACATGCAAAAAGCAACACAAGTGAAAGACGGGGGCATTGCTGGGGTATTGCTTCCATACCCACTTTGTGGCGGGGACTGAGTGATCAGCAGTGTGCTGAAGAACAAACAGATGGATTTAGGTTGTGGGTGCAGGGAATGGACGTCCTGCAGAGCCCTGGGTGCAGACAAAGCCTGGAAAGTCCAACAGAACAAAGAGCCATGCAGGGCAGAGAGTTGTCAAGCCATCAGACATTTTTCAATTTTTTTCTCCCCAAATTTAGTTTTCCGTACAATTAATTTCAGATTAGTTTTCATATGGAAAGACAGCACATGGGATAAAAATAGCCAAGGACTAATTCCCTGTAAGAGTATGGGACTGTGCAGCAGAATAACAGCTCATTTAGAATTAACAGATTCAAAAATTGATGCATTATTTACTTGTTTTTATTTGCAATTCATGGTGTTACAAACCATTGTATGGTTCTGATTTAGGTCATTGCACAAATGTTTGGTTGTACTTTTCAGCCTCCTGGAGAAAAGCAACACTCCAGTGTTTTCCCATGTGGAAATGTGCCTCTGAGTGCTGATGAGATAATAGAATCACACAGAATCTCCTGAGGGGAGAGACCAACAGGGATCATCCCAGCCCCTGTCCCTGCCCAGACCCCCAACAATCCCACCCTGTCCATCCCTGGCAGCGCTGGCCAAAGGCTCCTGGAGCTCTGGCAGCCTTGGGGCCGTGCCCATTCCCTGGGGAGCCTGGGCAGTGCCAGCAGCCTCTGGGGAAGAGCCTTTCCCTGAAATTCATCCTAAACCTCCCCTGGCCCAGCCCCAGCTCCCCCTGAGCCCTGTCCCCAGGCCAGAGCAGAGCTGGCCATGGCTGAGCTGCAGCATCTCCCCGAGGACACGGTGGTGTGACAGTGTGGCACAGCCCTGACAACACCAGTGCCAGGGGCCCTGGGAACCCTCCTGTGCCCAGTGCCCATGGTAGGGGTCGCTCGCCCCAGGGACCCTCCTGTGCCTCAGCCCTGACACCAAGGCTGTGTGTTCAATCCCCATATGGGCCATTTTCTTGGAAGGTGGACACTGTGATCCTTGTGGGTCTTTCCACCTCAGAATATTCTGTGACTCTAGACTCTGTGATGTTCCAAACTTACAGGCTGGGCACTGCAGGAAAGCACTCCACCCTCTGTTCTTTGTCTGTTCTGTGATTCTTACTCCAGAGGATTCTCACACAGTTACAGCTTTTGCAGTTGGTACTCTGTCTTCCTTTTTAAATAAAATATAGATAAGGCTGGACACTTTTTAAAAAGATAAATATATTATATGAGTTATTGGAGCAGTTATACTGGCACTTTACATGGCAGTTTTATTGCCATCTCAGCAAGTGTCATTTTAGCATAATTGCTTCTCAAGTAATACAGGATGGGCGCAGATACATATTATGTAATCACAGAAAAACTTTAATAAAGACCCTTTTTCCAGCCTTTTGAGGGATTTCTTTTCCAGACAGTGAAACCTCACTGGAGCTCAGCTAATTAATGTCAACTTTATTGTGGAAAACATTTTTATAAGTTGCTTTGACACCAGGAAATGTAGGGTGATTTTTCTATTTAACCCTGAAGAAAAATAATTTGCAAACCAGTCAGTCAGAGGCATGGAGCTCTTGTACTAGTATCAGTATTTTGGATAACAATTAATGAACCTGGATATCTATAGGTGTCTTTTAGAGCCTTTGTTTGATATATTTGTCATTGTTCTCCCACATCCAGGAGACATTTGCCTCAGGATCTGCCCAGCCAGGTTCACTCTCCTGGAACCCCTATCACCTCAACAGGTCCTGCAGGAGGTGGGTCCCTTCCATGAGGGAAATAGATTAATTTTAACGACATCATCATCCCTTTTAAACTGGTACCAGCTAAGAAGTAGCTGCCAATTGACTGAAACCCGATGTTTGGCTAAGGTATATTTACTTGTGTGTACAGATGGCAGGAAAACCCAGGATGGCAGGAAAACCCAGGCCTGAATAGCATGGAACTGGTGATGCAGCATAATCCAGGTGTCAGGGAACAGCATTACTGAATGAAGGTAACATGTCAGTAAGTTTTGGGTACTATCAAGCACAAATTACTGGATAGTTTGTTATTATCATCAGCTTTATTCCCCTCTTTCAGCATTTTACATCAATCTTAGTGCAAAGTGACAGACAGCTGGAGGGTCTGATGGCATTGCATGAAAATTATACAAGCCACAGAGAGAATAAATGTTTTCCATCTATCTTTCTGTCAATGGCCTTGGGAAAGATCAGCTGCAGATAAATAACATTCATCTCCACCAAGCATCACCACTTCTATCTGAGGAACATGAATTCCAGGAGATAATGAAGTTTGGATTAACCTCATTCAGTGCTCTAGAGTACTGAGGTATGGGGGTTATTCCCAGTATTAGGACCTGGCCCATTGCCTTCACCATCTACCATGCTCTATCCCATGTGTTGGGCAATTGCTACTGGCTGTCTCACTTATTAAAAAATATTCTCCTTCTCCTTCTTCTTCTTCTTCTTCTCATCATTTAAATATTAAACCTTATTACCAAAGTTTGGTAGGCCTATGTATCTTAACTACACAGCAAGCATGTTTATGTGACTTGTAAATTGTCAAAAATTGTCAGTGTGTGGATTAAAAGTTGTATTCTAATTTATATGAATTAATGCCATGAATGAAGTTCAATAAACTAGTGATGCCTGTTTCATCCATGGCAAGGGTCGGTTACACAACTAAAACATGCCATTACTGTGGTAACCAGAGATCTCTCCAGATATAAGTCACAAACTGAACTGCAGAATTTGTGATAACAGTAGCATTAAAGAAGAATCAGCTATTGGAAAGATTAAAAAAAAATCTAAATAAAACCATAATTTTTCCTGTCTATTAAACTGGTTTGTATAAAGAAAGAACTGACCATTTTGGGGAGGAAGTGGTCATTGGGGTGTCCCAGTCCTAGCACTCAATATGTGGATGCTCTCATCTTTATGGGTGAAATGTTGTGTATGCCCTGCTGCTTTGTGCAGCATCACAGAATCTCAGGTCCTTGCTCTGAACTCCCGGGAGTCAGCGGGAATTAAATTTGGCATTTAATTCCAAAGATGAGGGTGAACATGCTCCTGTGCCTATGAGTAAATCTTGTTTTAGTCCTGCCAGCATGTCTTGGTTTGAAAAGGCAGGAGCCTGTGAAGGAAGGCAAAAGCCTCCTGTGAAATGGAGAAGGTAAACCCCCTCCCTCCGAATTATCACAACTTCAGAATTAAAAAAAAAAGGCTCTCAGGCAAAGATATGGGAAACGGGAATAACAGTTCTTTACTGGAAGAAAAAAAAAAAATAACTAAATAACAATGTAATTTAACACAAGCAAAACAACCACTGGCAGAGTGAGAAAAAACCTGGCACCCTGAGAAGTCAGGGTGCTGATAGCAGTCCAGCCAAATGGTGGCTGCTCCTCCTGGAGCGGCGATCTGCAGAAGGGTGTAGATCCCTTCCGAAAATGCGGCGAAGGAGCAGCTGGGCCTCGGTTCCTGATTCCTCTCGGAAATCCAGCGAAGAAGGCTGTCTGTGGTCTCAGAAGTGCTTGTTTTATGGTGGCAGGAATGCTTGGCTCCTCCCTCTGGGTGGAGCATCTCCCAATGGGATGATGTAACTAATCTTACCAGCCACAGTGAGTAATTCAATAGCCCATTAGCAGGCCATTGTCTTCCTGGCAGTGTCATTGTTCTTGAAAGAGATAAGAAAAACTGCCTAACCCCCAACAGATGGCAAAAAAGAATACATGCTTATTTTACAAGCCAGGACACAGCAATACTCCGAGGGTGCACAGCAGTTAGATCAGCCACTGCAGTGTCTGACCTGGCCCCCCTGGCCCTGCCCAGCACAGGGGTCCTGGAGCACTTGGGACCCAGGCACTGCTGCTCACGGGTGGGCTGAGAGCAGCCCTGGGCTGCTCCCTGCTCCTGGTGAACATCCCAGTGCAGAAATCACACCATGTCCCAGGGCTGGGGCTGGCAGAGCTCAGCAGCTGCAGCCCCAGGAGCCGTGTCTGGAGCTAAGCCCCAGCACAGGTCACGCTGGTGACTGCAGTGTGGCACTCCTGACCCATGAGCTGCTGCAGGGGCTAATGCCTGACTCAGAAAACAGGACTCTGAGTAGGGATAGAAATAAGTCAAGGAGCTCCTTGGCTAAATTTGGAGCTGTTCCAGCTTTGAAAAATAAAAAAAAACCCAACAACATAAAAAGCAAAGTCATAACACAACACATAGGACAAAGTGGATTTTGAATCTTACCTTCCATTTCTCATCTGGTCACTAAACTACTCTTGATCTTGAATTGGACAGGGAAACTGTGGACACAACAGAAGGTCTGGGGAGTGACATATTTAAATTCCTAAAAGGGAATTTAATCCTTAATTTACATACAAAAAACATACACACAAACACACACACACATCCCACCTATTTTTCATGAGAATATTGATAAAGAGCAGCAAGAGAAGTAAACTGCACAAAAATTATTTAGGTTAATCAAGACCTGGTGATGATCTTCAAAGGGTATAAAAAGATGGTGGTGTGAATGGAGAACGAGATGACGAGCAAAATTCAGTTTTGATATATGCAAAGTAATTTGCACAAAGGAGTTAATTAGAACAATTTATACTCCTGTCTAGGCTCTACATTAACTGTAATAACCCAGAAAAAAAAATCTTTGTATCACCGGGAAAGCTCAAAGACTTAACTTTTAGATACTTTCTAAGGAGCAAGAGTCATTGGAATGCAGAGGGAAAAGGATAGATCAACACTGGAAGTATTGGGGACCTGTCAAAGAATCACTGTTACACACTCCCCCAAAATAATCTGTTGAGGTCAGTGCATCTCAAAAAGGATGTAGATGGAATAGCTGGATCCAGAGATCAGTTCTGGAAATGACTAAGTGCTTGGAGAGAATTTATGGGGTCTTCAGGGCTGAAATGGCCTGAATTTATTATTGGGTGAAAAGATTAAGTGGGAGATCTGATAAACATAAGAAGTAATGAGCAGTGTTATGAAATTAAATTGTAGGTGACTGCACATCCTTCATCATGGAGCAGAAAACAGAAGGTTTGTCCTTGCACAAAGGTGGGAGAAAGCTCAGGAAAGCAAACACAGGGAGGAAGTTTTCCACACCATTCACTGCTGAGACTCATTTCTGGGAGCTGTCAATAAGGCCAAAACCTGCATCAGTTTCAGGAGATCAGGCATTCATGGGGATAACAGGAACCTCCAGACTTAGTCCAGTGAAGAGTAAAAGCTAAGCAAAAGCAATTGCAGTGGATAAAGGTCTTTGTGACCCAGGGCTTGAGCTAGGATCTAGCTGGTGTCCTAGACACCTGCAGCATGAAGGGCACGTGCTGCAGCCCGTTCTGAGGGTGAGGAGTGTGGGTGCAGGGAGCCTGGGCAGCCCTGGGTGCTCTGGGGGTCCCGGGGCACAGAACAGGGCAGAGGCAGCAGCTGAGGAGCTGGTCCTGCTCAGGGCTGAAACGATGCCCTTGTGACCCTCGGTGTGGGCACTGGGAGGTGAGAGGCGCTGCGAGCTGCACACCTGGGCACACCTGGGCACACCTGGGCACATCTGGGCACACCTGGGCACACCTGGGCACACCTGGGCCAGGTGTTCTGCTGTGCCACCCAGGGCTCTGCCCGCCCAGGGTTTGGGGGGCTGCAGCAGAAGCAGACCCACACTGCTCCCGCTGCTGGTGCACTGTCCATGGCCTGGGGCAGAAAGAACCAGCACGGAAAAGACAAAAGGTCAGAGGTGTCCATATGACCACCTGCTCACGTGGGAAAGGTTTTGTTTCAATGACTGGGGACTGCACATAATTTCAGAGGGATCAGGAGGTTTGGCCTCTAGCCTGAATTTCTCTACTACCAGTAACATGAATTTGCTTTCTTCACTGTAGAAAAGAAGGAAAAAAAAAAAAAATCAAAATTTGCCAAATGGAAAACTCCAAAGTCATTAAGGGGGAAAGTTTTGGATTTTTTTAAAATCCAGTTATCTAGTTCATAACAAATAATGACAATTTGAAAGCATGCTGTTAGGAGGAAAGGGTTAAAGGCAGAAGATTTGGCAAGGAAGGAATAATTTCACTCAAAGTGGTGTTGCAGCTGGAAATGCTAAGAATGTTGGTGTGGGAAACTCTACTTATTATGCCTAATGTTGTTCATCCTCTCCCTGTTTTGAGAAGCAAAATTCCTGTGTAGAGAGACCGCTCTCATAGACATGCTTGTCTGCTGCTGAAAGAGAGAGAGAAGCAGCATAAAAGAAAGAAAAGAAGCATAAAAGCACAGCCTTGTGATAAACTGTGTGAACCTTTAATGCATTTAATACGGGGGCAGACAGCAGTTCCCACTGCTGGGCATGAGCAGAACCTGGCAGAGCCTGTCCTGTGTGTCTGTGCCCATGGGATGAGCTGAGCCTGACTGAGCCGGTGTCCTGTGTGTCTGTGCCTCCCAGCGTTGTTAGTGAGGTAATGAAATAAATCTACTCTGCATTTTGGCTGTGATTTGGTTGTTGCCATGGTTTCCTGTATGTGTCAATTCACACACATGCTGAGAATTCCCCTTTAGGTATAACCTCTAACAACATCTTAGTTTGACTTTTGAATTAACTACAGAAGATTATTTTACTCTGAACAGAATTTCTTAATTTCTTTTGACACAATTTATCATGTATTAGTTTTAAAAATAATTAATTACAGTACCTTATGGAGTGATTGATACAATATGTGGTACCTGTCATCATCACAACAACTGCAGAAGGAACCCACCAGCTGGTGGGAGTATCAGTTTTCTCAAACTTTAGCAGGGAAGGGAAATACATTAAATCTCAGAAATAAGATCTATTTTCTTAAATGCTTCCCTATGCAAAACCACTCCCACTGGTACTTAAATGTAAAAAGATCTGCAGTGCCTTGTAGGACAACTGGGAAGGCATAAAAGGAACACTTGCTCTGGTCTTTTTTAGACTTAGCACTACCAAAATGAAAATCAACCATTTTCTCTTGTCTTCTGTGTTAATATTGTGCTTCAGAGTAGCAAAGTTTTATTCTCTCTCTTTTTTTTTTTTCTCCTATCCTTAAATGTCCTTTAAAGCCAGTGCATTAGTCCATTGTCTAAATTCCAGCCCCCTCAGCCATCAGGATGGCTGACCAAAGAGGCTTCTGTGGCGAAGGATGCTGAGGGAACTCTCATTCCCATCCTCTACCACCCTGAGAGTGTTCCTATGATTGCTCATTTTTCTGGTTGGAAGAGCCTTTTTGCCTCCAGTAGCAGTGGAGGACAGTGAAATGGTCTCTGTGCCTCTCCTGGCTCTCCCTCAGCAGTGGGGAGGAGAAGGCAGGGCTGGGTGAGCTGAGAACGGCTCCCAGCTTGTGTTTGGGACTGCAGGAGCTCCAAGCAGAGTGGTCACACAGCAAGGGTGAGACACTGGAAGCTGCATCTCTGAGCTAGCAGCCTACAGGGACTCAAGGATGGAAGAGGGAAATGGGCCAGAAAGTGCCATTTTGGTTTGGAAGTAGTTGCTAGAAAATATGGGAGAAGCAAACTGATGGGAATAAATCCGGCAGGTCAGTGCTGTGGTAGGGAAGGCATTAAGGCTGGTGTTTCAAACAACACATTCAGTGGTCTTAGAGGCAGGAGAAAAGAAATGCTAGAAATATCTAAACTGAAGATGACAGCTTTGAAAAACTCCTAAGGAATTAATAAACTCATAGACTACTGTGGAGATACAGCTTGTAATATTATACAAGCCTTTAACTTCCCTGTGGGCTTGTGTATAAGAGGTGCTGAAATGCTGAAGGCCAGAAAAAAGCATTTAAAAATATTCTCTTATTTTTTGCAAAATTACATAGGCCATTTCTTTTATATGCAAATTAAATGTTTTGCATTGTGGTAATACCTAAACCTTCTGCCTGTTTTATAAAAGAAGAAGTAAATACAGACATGAGATTTCAGAAAGGCAAACCCAAAACACAGCCTCTGTCAGCTGCCTTTCTCTCAGCTTTAGTCCAGCCTCCCCCAGGCTGGGATCTTGCAGCAGGGTGTGGGTCAGAGCCCTGCCCCAAAGCCGAGGGGACCTGCCTCCTGCGCTGAAATCCCGCTCCTTCCCAAAGATGTGCAATGGCAAGGTGGGCACCAGGCTCTGACATGGCACAGAAATCACCACAGCGCTCCAGATCATGGAACACACTTCTGGTGAGACACATGCCCTTAAAGATGCAGAATTAATGTATCTTCTAAAGGATGTGCAAGATTTATTTCTTCATTTATTTGCACACATAAAAAGCATGACATTTACACTTTGAGCAGTGGGACAGAGAGTGAAGTCGTTCTGGATTTTTCTTCTCTCCTGCTTTTACAGCATTACTGTTTTCTTTACAATGCGATTATATGAGCAAGCAATTGGATTACTGAGAGCATCCAGCTCCCATTTCCTCTATTGAAAAGACCTGTGAAAATCTTTATACCTGTGCCAGGAAAGAAATAGAGACATCATAAAGTAAGTGTCTAGCCTGCTATCTCTGTAATCTGATTATCCATGTAAGTGCACTTATGTTCAAAAGCACTATATTTTCCATTTCTTTATCTATCTGTTTCTCAGAAAGGCCTTTCTATTTCATGTGTTTGAAATATCTGCTGGTAAGGGATGTCCTTCATGGCAAGAATTAGCTTTGTGAAATGCTCTGCCTCCATCTTCTCAGAGCTGTGTCCCTGGGGTTCCCCTCACAGATGTCACATGTGTCCAGGGAGAAGCCCTCACATCATCCCTCTCTGTGCCAGGGATGTGAGTGTTATGAAAGCAGAAGTCACTTCATGGACCACTGCTTTCAGTGTCTGTGCTGAGGGCAGTGAGCTTGGCTGTGTTCATGCATGGTTGTGTGTGTCTGGGGGTGGATTTTCCCCAAAATGCAGCAAAACAACAACTCTGGTAAATTTCTTGGAAATGAACTATTTAGAAGAATACTATAATAATAAGAGAGACAAAATCCTACCAAATACCTAGTCACACCCCAATATTCTTTGAGAAAATAATACTTTATTGTGTTTGGGTATTGTTATTACTATTTTTTATTGTACAATCAGTTCTGCCCCAACTCTAGTAGTTTCTTTATTCAAGAGAGAGCAGTGGACAGTGGTGGCCAGGGAGGACATTTATGATTGACAGGGTAAGCAATTGCTCTGTGCCAAGGCTCCAAAGGAAGCCTTCAAAGGTGGGGCTGCTCCAAGCCAGCCAGAGGCAGTACAGAGAGGGGACTGGGAAAGCAGGGTAAGAATAGTAATGGGGTTGCACAAAAAGTCTGAATCTTGAGTGGTAATACTGCTGAAGATGATAGGAGGTAAAGTTACTGGCGCAGTAAATAAAACAAAAGGTGTGAAGATGAACAAAAATATGTTTTAAAAAAATGCTGTTTCCAAAAGCCTGCTGAAAACATTTGGCTTGCTGAAACAGAGAGCTGAGGAACACATAATCACAAATGAACAGTTTCAACATTTTTAAAACACATGATTCTTTGGCAATCTGGAATGTGTAATTAAATGCAATGATAAATTCTGTAGGTAACCAAAGAGAAGTATTGACCAAAGCTGAGCAGAAACAGTGAGAAATGGAAGAAAATATGTTTTCTAACAGGCAAAATACCACAAGGAAGTAACATCTATCACTTCTGCTCAGAGAGCTAAATAAACCTACATCCAAGACTCTGAATAAGTCTAGAGCCACTAGATGGAAAATGTGTACCCAGATAGAATGTGGAATACAGTACTGCAAACAGTGGAAAGACCACAGGAAAAATTGACCTGATGTCTTGTGGGTACAGGATTGGTGCCACCCAGGGAAGCAAAGAGAAAGCCCGGGCATCCTGTCAGCAAAGCGGCAGAAATGTGTGACTATGGCAAGAGATATTGGATTTAACTGGTGATTATTATTGGTTTGCTTTATTTAATGTTTGAACTGATAAATAATGTAATTTCTTTTCCATTTATTTATCTATGCCTAATTGAACAGGATTAAGTGAGGAATACAGATAATGAGGTTTACTGCTCTGAGGTTATTGTGCTAACTATGGAGCTGATACTTTATAGCTATGAGGTTAGATTCATTAACTGCCTCCCCTTGAGCAAAGCCAAAGTACATTTTCTGCATGTGAACTGACTCAAAATTAATTCAGACTGGTACCTCAAATCCTTTGTCTTTCATATACAGAAGGGGAAGAAAATGGATTTAAGTATTTTCTTTAAATGTTTGTTAAGATTCTGTTTTATCAGTCCCAGTGAATTCCTTTCCACTTCAGATGTGCATATTTTCTACTTTGTCTCCGTTTCATCTTATTTGCCCCAGCAGGAACGAAACCAGAAACCAGATCTCTTCTCATACTGAACTGAGCTGGAAACCAGTAATGTTAATCACCCACTTCATTCCCAGTTTCTGCAGTGTTGCAGAGAGCTGCTCTTCCTGCCCGTGCTGCGCTGAGGGAGGAGGGAGCGGGGAGAGCACAGGGTGTTCACGATGCCCCAGGGTATATGAACATGTCAGATGGGCTCCTGAGTGAATCCTTCAGAGGGACTGTGGCCAGCCCAATTCTGCTAACGGGATTCTTTTGAATGAGGAAGATTGCTTAATATGAGTAACTAGAACTGAACTAAAGCCTCAGACTGAATTTCTCTCAAGTTTTATCTTAGACTGAACTTGTCTTGAGCTCTTGCATAGTTATGTAAAAGGCAGCCCTGAGGCCAGTGGAAGCTGGGAGATAAGGAAGCCACAACTTAAAGTCAGCTACTGACCCACTGTGAGACAGAGGAAGAATCTAGTAAGGAGCTGGAAGACCCCAGACCAAAAATCACCTTTGGACAAAGAGGTGTGTGAGGGGTCTTGGTCTTGGTCTTCATGACTGGACTGTCAGGGTATAAAGGGCCAGGGATTCCTTTGTTTGGGGTCTCTCCCTGCAGGCACACATCTCCACTTGTTTTTTCCACTGTACAAGTCAAATAAATTGGATTTAAAGATCATAACTGTGCTGCAAAATACTCAGGGCAGAGAAATATTTGTACCAGTGACCTTACCTGCATCCCCAAAAAGACCAGCTGAAGATCCATCTCTCTGGACACCCTTTGGAGCTTCCTCATAGCAGCACACTCAGAGAGGAGAGCTCCCAACACATCCCCGTGAGCACGTGTGACTGTCTGTTCAGCAGTAGAGAGATGGGCATTAACACCTGCCTTAAACACTCACCTGATAAAGGAGTCAGGTGTTCAGACCACGTCTTTAAACATTCTGCTGCCTGAAGCTAGCGGAAAGTATTCCTGTATAACAATTACTTTAAACAGGCAGTTCAGAGAGTGTCTACAGCTTTAGGGACACCTGCTTTCATTTGGGAAGGAAATAATGCTGTTTTTCTCTAGGATGCATTTTATCTTGTCAGTAAACATCACAGTGTCACCAGCCCACTCTTGCCTCAAGTTGTGAACAACACTGCACAGCTTGTGACATGTGGTGTTCATGCACATCGTTTGGTATGGTCTGAGAAACTTAAAATGTAGTTCAAAAGGGACTGGAAGAGATTATTTTAATGAAAATTTCTAGTATTTTTACTCTGGACACAGCAGCCCCTGCATCTGGCACAGGCCAAGCAGTGGCCCTGGCCACCGCATGTCCAGAGCCAGCATCTGCTGCTGGCAGAGTGGATTTGACTCCACAGGCAGAGCAAATTCATTACATTCAACCAAAACCACTTCAGTAACAAAACAGGGCTGGCAGGGCTGGTTTTGGAAGCAGGTCTCCTCTGCAGATACAGCTCGACCTCACTAACCAGAATCTCTGCAGAGCTGTTTCCTTCCTCTGCCAGGGAAGGTTTTGCCACAGATGTTGAGGTAGCCTAAACAGCAACTAATTTAAAAGCTGAAATGGAAAGATATTTTTGGTTCATGAAGTACAAAAGTCCATGGAGATCCCAGACAAGGCTAGATTTATTTTTACAGCTAAGAGCTATTTAGGCTTCAGGTTGTTTGTTACCAACTTGCAATTCTGAATATTTTGATTAGTGCTTGAAGTCTTATTACTTGGTTTGCAACATTTCTGCCTGCAGGAACAGCGACAGTGCTTTGGAAACTCATGTTTTTAGAGCTCTTAAAATATACAGTCTGCCTCAGAGAAGATTAAAGTGTTGCTTCTTTCCTTATCTGGGAATTGACAAAAATGTACCAGAATATATTTCAGCAGGAGTAGCAGAAGAAGCAAATATTATAAATTCCAGAGCCAAATATTATGATTTCTTATTCTCAGGTACCCATGAATTTTCCAGACATATGTGTGGGCCAGGCTTTCCCATGACACTATCAGTTAGAATGACTCATTTCTGTCTGTTTTAAAGGACTACTAAAAATATTTTTTTCCTCTGTACTCCAAGTGCAGATGGGTAGTGAAGGTGGCTGTGGAAGTTACATATACAGAACAGCACTGCGGGAAGAGAAAATAATTTGGATTGGTTTGTTGATGGAAAAAACTGTAAACAGAGGCTGAAGCCATTAAGAAATGTTGTGGTGGAGCACACAGAAGGGATGTGGAGATGTGTGACATGTGGAGGAAGGGACCACCCAGCCCTGCGAGGGGTGGGAGATCCCAGCTTGTGCTTTCCCTCACAGAAGGGGAAGTCACACACCTCAGCTGCTCTGGGAGGCAGCTTGTTTTCCTTTTACACAAAAGGCATTAAAGCAAAGACTCACCTCTGGTATGTGGGGCTGTGGATTGGAGACAGACGCAGGACACAACACCATGGGTCATCACAAACAGCCATGAGTTTAACATGACTGCCCCTTTCCTAGGGGTCTGCATTTCCCAGGCTCAGATAATTGATTGAATGAGACCTCTCTGCCCAAATCTCTGGCCAGGGGTGTATCTGCATCTCAGCTGGAACAGGGTTGGCTGAGGTCTTTGCTTGGGTTTGAATCCAACCTATCCCTGCCTTATCCAGGGACTTGATTTCTTCTACGCTGGTTGAGTTTAGGGGGCAGCTTCAGATCAGCTGCAATGAGGCAACTCGCCTCTGCTTTAATTTTCCTTCTTTCTCTGCATGGCTTGTAGGTAAAGAGAGAGAGAGAGAGAGGGAGGGAGAGGTTGAGGGAGAGGCTGCACTGCTAGCAGAGTTGGTAATTTCAAACTGTCAAGTTTATGGTACCTGGGTATCTGGTGTTTATTTTCCAAGTACCAGGCCTTTGAGGGCATAATCCACCTCCCCTCCTATTCCGAGCCACAAAGGGAGGGACTGGGGCAGGATGGCCTGGAAGAAGTGAGAAGCAATTCCCAAGAAAATGCAAGTCAGCCCTTTCCTGCACAGGTGAGGAGAGAATCCTGCTCGTGCCAGGGATGGTGCTAGGGAAGGAAGCTGCTCAGCACACTTGAACATCTTGGTTTCCATTTGCAAAATGCTAACAGGGTGCACTGGGCTTTTCTTCAATGACAGCTTATTCAAGTGAGACCTGAAATTATAATTAGAAGTAGGATGCACTTGTCCTGTGCAAATATGATAATTGGTTCATAAATGTATAATGCTGTTAATTAGCGTGTGATCTCTTGTAACACAGGAATGTGTGTTGCTGTCTCCTGAACCCCCGAGGACAGGATAATGAATCACAATTCAGTACTCCCGTAGTACTTGGAAAGAAAAGAGCATCACTCAGTTCAGGCTCCTCAGAAACTTTGAGCAAAGTAAGGAAAAAAAGAGGAGTCTTTACAAGGCCATATCTTTCTTGCTGAAAAGCTAATAATCATCTAATAGGAAGACAGAAATATTTTTCTGTTCAACAGTGGGAAAAAAGCATTTTTAGTCTTTGCATTACTCTGTCATATCCAGTGATCTATGGTCACATGAATATGACTGAGGAACATTTCTGTTTGTATCCTAGCA
Organism: Passer montanus; assembly: GCF_014805655.1. Classification (NCBI taxonomy): domain Eukaryota; kingdom Metazoa; phylum Chordata; class Aves; order Passeriformes; family Passeridae; genus Passer; species Passer montanus. The sequence goes on from NW_024365493.1 coordinate 69,734, forward strand.
TGAAAGCTGTTGTATAAACTCAGCAGTTAAAAAAAGCTGCAAGAAAAATGTACTAACACACACATGCATGACCATGTTTAATATCAGCTCTAGTTGCAGGAATATAGAAAGTCACATTGGAAACATAAATATATGGGTTCCAAGAACAGATGGCTCCATCCAGAAGACTTGTAACACTCAGTGTGGTGTCATTAGTTATTCATGTAGCTGTTCACTTTGTTTTTCCCCAAGGTTTATTTGAACAGTTGTTTTCACTTGAAAGGTATGCTTAGAAGCAGCTGCAAGCAGTTGGAGACTCAGTTTTTGTTATGCATCTACCCTGTGCTGGAGATAAAGGGTCTTTCACTCTGCTTACCTCTATGACATCAGTTTGAAGTGGGTGTCATCCACTGTTTCCTGGTCTGAACAGATCTAAAAAAGGTGGCCTATCTCTCTCCCTGACTGAAATTCTGTTTCACCTTTAACAATTTTTGATGCTAGCAAATATATTGATGGAAACAATAGAGAACACAGCTTGATTTGAAAGGAAAGAGAGCTTTATACAAACCAGGGCACATCCTCTCTTGGCATATTTTGGGTTACAGCAAAGCGTCTTTGGCTCAGAGATGTGTTTGCATGGCAGAGATGCCATCAGCCCCTCTGCCAGCCCTGCAGGCTTTGGCTTTCTAGCCTCATAGGAAGAGTATTCCTATAAGCAATTCACACACAAGACAGTTGAAATGGATATTGTTCTCATGGGTTCGCACACCATGGCAAACCATCTGAAGCCCCACCAGCAGGAAGGAAGCTGGGGATATTGTAGAAGAAAAGCAGCCATGAACTGCCTATCCAGGAAACAAGGAGGCTGAAGGCAATGGTGGTAGTTCCCAGAGGGTGCTGAGGCCCCTCCCCAAGGTCTCTGTGGCTCAGCAAGGACAAGAGCCATGGGGACGTGGGAGTGGAGGCGTGTGGAGTGGTGGAGCAGTGGTCAGTGTCTGAGCAGGGAGCTCCGTGTGTGAGACCCCCTGCAGATGCTGCTTGGCAAGAACGCAGAACCCCAGATGGGTCAGGCTGGAATGGACTGCAGAGGCTCATCTGGTCCAGCTCCCAGCTCAGCCAGGATCATCCCAGAGCACATGACACAGGACTGTGTCCAGATTATTCTGGAATATCTCCAGTGAGGGAGACTGTACACCCTCTCTAGGCAACCTGTTCCAGTGCTTGGTCACAGCACAGGAAAGTTGTTTTTCTTCAAGTTCAGGAACTTCCTGAGCATCGTTTTCTGTCCGTTACCTCTTGTCTTATTGCTAGGCACCATGGAGAAGAGCCTGGCTCCAAAAGAAATCAGAACACTTTGGACTTGTCTGCAGTGACAGGAGGATGTGCATAGCCTCTGGCTGTTTCTCTGCCTGTGGGTTAAGGTCAGAAAAGAGATGATACAAAGCAATTTTTAAAAAAATTTACTCTATGACCTCAGCAGTCATAATAAAAAAATGATGTTGTGGTGCTCTTAATCTGCACTCTGATGGCTGATATTTGTCAGCTTTACAGTTTTTATTTCATTTGTTGCCTCCATTTGTAGAAAGAGAACAAATGTCTGAGAATGGATAATAAACCATCCAGCTGAAACAAGTACTTGGTTTAGGAGAAGGTTTTCTATTGCAGGACAAATGGATTTCTGAGAAGATGTAAAAATGTGGCTTCTGGAGAGCATCATATAAAATGAAAGGAAAAGCAAGAGACGTTGCTGAAACTATCCTAGACAGACAATGGTTGAGTCTCTACTCCACGAATTTACTGTGGGGAGCACAGAGCCAAGTACATTTCTCTGAACTCAAGGGCAGGGAAGAAGCCAGACAAAAACAGACGGAGTGGGAATTGTGGCTTTTTTTTCTTATATTGGTTACAATGCACCCTTAACCAATATGCCACATATGACATCCCAACTGTGTAAACACAATTGTTTTTTAAACAGAAAATTGCAGGAAAACATTTGCAAAGATCTGCCTCTGGTTCTCTTGGAAAGGAAATCAGAAAGAGGGAAAAAATAGAAAGCTAAGCAGAAGCCTGATTCCCAAAACACTGATTTAATAACATCTTTCTGGTGCTATTCCTAGCCTGACTAGGTTCATTTATCTCACTGACCAGTGTGTTCAGCATCCTTCCTCACAACAGCTTTAGTGCCTTCAGGACTTTCATATAAATCTTTTTTTTTATCAGGGAGACAGGTCAAAATGATTACACCTAAAAGTGTGTAGTTTTAAGATAGACTCAGACTTGTTCTTTATTGCTCTGGAAATTACTTCCCTGAAAAAAATCCCCAACTCAAAGCTGAGATCTGGTGGCAAACTCAGGCTTTTGCTCTTGGACAGATCCAGGAGGGGCTGCAGGAAACCGCAGCTCACCATGCACCCGTTCCCCACTGCAGTGTGGGCTGAGCTGAGCTCCCCACAGGGCTGAGACCACAAGAGATGCAGCCTTGGGGCCACCTGAGAGCCCGTGCCCTCCTGCCTGGGAGCCTGGCCTGGCCGGCACCACCTGCCCGTGGCAGAGCACCCGGGGGACACACGGGAGCAGCTTCAGCTCCTCCCCAGCTCTCACCTGCCCTCAGCCACAGCAGCACCTGCTCAGCCACAGCTTTCAGTGCTTGCAGGAAAGCCCAGGGATGAGGGGAAGCCTCTCTCTGATAACCCAGTGCAGGGGACCCTTTTATTAATGACTAACAGGAGGAGAGTCCAGCCTTTATGACTCCAGAGAAATAGTGCTCCAGAGAAATGATTGGTAAGATTTCAGCTGTCACCATGGCTCTCTTCTGGAAGGATTTATCTATGAATCTGCAGAACTGAGAGAGAGAGGATTTTTTCATTGCTTTAATTCACTCCCTCATGATTCCTTGTATATGTACAAACACAGGTGCAGTGTCCATGTTTTTTAGACCTGCAGTCATTGAATAAAAAATATCCAGTTGTGGTAGATAGAGTGAAAAATTTAACAAAAAAAGAAAACATAAAGGCCATTTCCATACCTAACATTCCTAGTGTATTCCTTATTAGGATTTTTATGTTTGTCTGGTTAGAATTAGGAAGTTTATTTCCCTTTAGGAACCTGCAGGGCTGGCAGTGGTGAGGTAAGTTGTAGTGTTACAACATGTTTGAAACATATATCTTTTTAACAATTTTGAACTACTAAGAGGAAGGTTAAAGAGAATATAGAAATTATTAAGTTGAAACCTTCAAACTTTTTTTCCTTTTTCTTTTGTGTCAGTCTTGATGTCTCAGCAGCAGTTTTTATCTCTGAAAACAAAGAACCCTGGAACTCATGTGTGTCTTTGGTTGAGTACAAACTCTCTGCAAACCTGTCTGGGTCTGTTTATTCCTTTGTGCTAAAAGCAAGCTCTGCTGTGCTCACATTGAGATAGGCTCTGTTCTTTTCCTCGTTTTACATCAATGCCCTTACTGATGTTTTTCTATATAACAATTGCAATAACATCTCAAACAACGCAATTTTATTCTATGAGTTTTCCTTTATCTTAACTTCTCTGAGTAAGTTCTAGATCTTTATTGATGCTCTTAAACTTGGCTGTCAGGTTTCAATTAGGTTGTTTTCTTTCTGTAGCTTTGCAATGTAAGAGTCTCTCTTCCATTAAAGACAAAGGGTTTAGGGAAATCTTGGTTCAAAGAAATAAAACAGAGATAAATCTGTGAGAAGTTTGGAGAATTCCAAGCCTTGGAAATAAACTTCTGAGCAACCTTTACTACATAGCTGATATTTTGTTCTTCTTAGCAAGCCGTTTATTCATAAAGAGGGAAAATACCATGGCAGGTCAGAAGAGCAGAGAATTAGTTTTAAAATATGCTGTGATGTCTGATGTAGACAGCCCATGTCTGCTGCCATTGTGATCCTGTTCAAAGGGTGTAAGGGCTGGATGGAAGTCAAAGCCTCCTGTGCCATCAGCATGAATGATGACAGTGCTGGCCCTGGGAAATCCATATGAGGAACATGCACTAATGAGAAGGATTTGGTGTCTTTAAATAGCTGACGTGTTGTGCGTGCTGTCCCAGCGTGAGGGGGTCTGTGCATGTGTGTATGTGTGTTTGTAGAAGTTTTCTTAGTGACAGCTGCACAGTGCAGTAGTGTGCAATGACCATGACCTGACATTTGGGATTTTAATCCACTAGTCTTTGAGTGTTGCTTTTCTAATGGCTTTTCACTAATTCCTAAGAATGCCTTTTCAATTTCTGTAAGCGGAAGGAACTGCAAAGACAAGTGTGGAGGTGCTGGCAGAAAACCATGTGCTTGTCTGAAGGGCAGAGGGGCCAGTGACCTGGATTTAGCAGGCTGCATTGCTTCTTGTGACAAGTTGGTGAAACCCACTTTTGTTACATAGTAGTCTGTTAAAAGGCTTTAAACATTTACCTCCATTTCTATTTTCTTAGTCTAGCTCCATCTCACTTCTGTGAGGTGCTTTTGACTCATTACACTCCATGAAAGCAGAACTAATTCCTGAATCTTGCCAGCCTCCAAGTATTTTCCTTCTTGCCCAGGTACCTGAAGCCCCAGTAGCACACTTCAGGAAGGAAAGCTGAAGAAATTGTCTGGTCAGTAAAAAAACCTTTTAGTGCATTATTCATATCTTAACTGGAGATAAATGGCCATGTGAGACACAAGCAGTGATATATCATCTGCTGAATTCTTGCATTTTTATTCCAAGGCTCAGCCATTCTGCAGACCAAGGTCTCCACCATGCAGGCAGTAATTGGCTGTGACCTAATTTAAGTCCTAAATAACTCCAGAAACCTGCCAGTGTGGCCTTCCAGGCAGTCTCAATGAAAGGCAGTGCTGTCCTGATGCTGACATGATCCCCTTCCCCTCCTTGTGCAGAGGGTTTGGAGGATTTCTGCCTGCCAAGGCTGACTGAAGACCAGGGGATGCTTTGCAGCACTTGGCTATGACAGCACCCAGCCCACGTTGGAGCTTGTGGGGCAGGAGGTGGCCGGCCCCTTTCTCTCTTTGTCACCATCCAGGCAGCCAGCTCGGGCTGGGGCTGTGGCAGGGGGAGAGGGGTGCTCTGGCACGGTGCCGCAGGGAGCTGCAGGGCTCTCAGGGATGTGCGGCTGGCGAGGGTGTGTGTCCAGCTCCAGGTCCTGCACTGCCTGCCCTCTGTGCCCTTCTCTCCCTTCCGCTCAGCTCCTGCAGCCAAAACATGCCCTGGCTCTGCTGCCCTGGCCCAGCTCCCAGTGGCTGAGGAAACTCTCATTTAGAAGTAACTCACAGGGACTTTGGACTCAAGATGACCGTGCGTGCGGGTTTGCATTTACCACGAACTTTTAACAATAATTTTCCTTGGAGTTCAAGCTTTCATTCCGTCTTTTTGACCAGACGTTCTGTGCTGGGACACCAAAGTGGAAACTGGTCTGGGTATGTGCCTATCCAGCAGGAAGTATCATTTATGGATGGAGCCTCAACAGAGCTTTAGTTAATGGCTGGGTTAGGGAGAAACAAGGGAAGCAAGAAATGGGTGCAGACCGAGAGCTGCCCTGGGCAGGAATCACAGCATCCACAAAATGTGCCAGATATTTAATAATGCATGACAGACTGGACAGAAGTGATAATATCCAGAAAAACCTTAGCTGTTAAGAGAAAAAAATACAGTAATAGCACATATTTTTCTAGGTGTAGCCAACTTGTTCCTCTCTGACAGTTTCCACATTCTCCATCTTTAAAACTTGAGCTCAAGGGAGTTTTCAGGTCTCATTCTTGCATCTTTGAAAACAAGACACCTCTATATAAGCAAGATTCTGCATGACTCAGGAGTTTTGTGAGGTTCCAGAACCAATGAGATTAGGCAGTGCTTTTTCTAAGGGGAGAAAATAAAAAGTATTATAAATCAGAGGAATTTTTAGTGACTTCATTTTGTTGTTGAGCACTTTTGCTATAGAGTTTCAACTGAGCAGCTTATTTTCAGTTGTCCTTAGGCTGCACATTTTCTAATTTCAAAATAACTTTGATGCTGGGGTTAGAAACAGCTTCATCTGGTTTTGTGTCACAGCTTCCAAGAGAAGTGGCCAAAAGCAAGTCAGTGTGGGTCTCCCCACAGAACAGTGCACATCTTCATCAACATTGGCTTGGGACCCAAAGTTTCTGTTTGCTTCTGTTTAAAAATAATTTTTTAAAAATCACCTTTTGACCCTAACTGACTTATTTAAAAGACAATTTACTTTGAGGACGAGGAAAATAAAATGCTAAGTTTTGATGATTGTAGGCTTTTAAAAATTCTTTGGAAATTGGGTCACAATTTATATTGAAGTCTACAAATTTCTTTACAACTTTAAGTATAAAATACTTCAAAAATATCAGTGGCGCTAATGTTTTTTTCATTACTACTGATGTTTTATAATAATTTAAAATACATTTTCCTAATGAGCTTATAATTGTCTTCAATATGTATCACATAATGAGCATTTTGCTGTCACTTATTGAACATCCTTCTGTCACTAATCAGTCCTCCACCAACCACTCCAAGTAGAACTTTAGCATGAACAAAGAGGTATATGAAGCTTTATAAACACTTTAAAGTCTATGTTGCATGATCTTGGAAAATAAATTAGTAATTTTTGTGTCCACTTCAGAGCTCCAAGCTCTAACAAGGTAATGAGGGGAAAAAAAAAGAATACACGTTCAGAAGTAAATGAAAGATTAATTGCAGCTATTTTGCTTTCATTTGATTTTGCTTTGGTGGATTAGAGTGAATATTTATGAACATAAAATGTAACTTAGATATCCAATTCTCTTTCAGAAAAAAAATTCAAACAGATTAATTGATTTCAAAATTTGTAACATGTGGTCCAATGTTCAGTTGTATCATCAGTCACCCATACAAGGATCAGGGGCAGTGTCATACTCCACATAAAATTATGTTGCTTTGCTTTTCTTATAGAAGCTCACAGTTTTGCTGTTGCTTAAATAGGTGTTCAGAAAGGTAATTCCCATGTAACATAAAAATTATAGTGGCATTCACTGAGTTTTGGCTGATATGAATAAAATTTCAGATTTTTAGGGTGGCAAAAGACATTTATCTTTCAATTAATGCCTCATTGAGGACCTTGAGCTATTCAAAGAGGAATATAGTGGCATCAAACAAGGAAACACAAGAAAGTGAAGCTCTCCCCTGTGATTTCCCCCCTTCTGTGACCAGTAAACTCCTGATATGGAAGCAGAACACTTATGAGCTATCTCAGCAAGACACTCAGCAAAGTGGACTTTGTGATGAGCCTGTGAGGAAGGAATGGTGCCAAATTCAGAACTGGCCTACGAGCACGGACAGTGGGCATTTGCTTATAGTCCTGAAGTCCAGAGATTAATTTTGTGAGGTCACTTCAAAGAAAATAGACAAGCATGCTGAAGCTGATGTCAGGAGCAGGGAGGGTTGCAAGCTGGGCCCAGTGTCACACCTATTCTTCTGACAGCCTGGGTCTCCAGGCAGGCAGAGCCATCAGGATCTCAGCCAGGTCTTGGCAAAGCTGCTTGTCCATCGCAGCTGTGACCAGGGCTGGTGTCCATCCCAGGAGTCCCCTTGTCCCTTTCTCCTCAAAAACTGTCTTTGTGTGTAGAAAAATTACTGAGACGAGCTATAAATCACTGAGCTTTTTCAGGGGTTGGGGTCAGGGAGGCCAGGTGGGAAAGCACAAGTGAAGCTCCTCCTTAGAGCCCTGGGCTTACAGCTGCATGTGCTATTCCGCATCTTGGGACAGTTCAGCACTGAATCCTGAAGTCCTGCTGCCATCTCTACTTGCCAGTTCAGTGCTCCTTGATGCCACCAAAGAGATTTGGTTTTCCAGTTTTAAATATGTGTCTGGTGCAAGTGACACTGAAACAAGATGCTCTAAGGTATTAGGGATAATATTGAGAGAAGGAAGCCACTGTCTACTCCAAGATCTCCTGCATGCCTAAACACTGAAGGCATTTCCAGTAATAAGTGACACATCTGTTAATGAGTCAAAGTGGGCTTTGTGCATTTTCTGCTTGGCTGTAACAGATAGGAGTATGTTTTAGGTGTTCATTTCTAATATAAATGCATAAACTGGAGTACATGATCCCATCTAAAGATTTATTAGGGATTTTTAAAACATTTTACTTCAAAATGTTTATGTTTGAAAGGTGAAAGTGTCTAATCTGTGGGTGTTTATGTAGGAAGGAGACACTAAGCCCAGTGGAAGCCCTTTGGGCATGTCTGACTCCTGGGCAGTTGACTGCCTTGGGCCATTGGGGAGGCAGCTGGCTCCCACTGGGGTCAGACACACTCGTGCTGATCACTGATGATACATTTCCTCTGACATGCCTGTACTCTGCTGTGGGGCTCGCTGGCAGGACAGTGGCACCCATCTGCCATGGCTCCGTGCCACAGAAGGGTTGGCAGCGAGGCTGCAGGCCAGGGCTCTGCAGTGAGCAGGCACATGTGGGGTGGGTGCTGAGCTGGGACCCCCCTGAGTGCCCTTTGTCCCTGGACTCCCGACCCTTCCCTGCTCAACAGGCACTTCCAGCTGCCCTCCAGCTCTCCTCCAAGCTCTCCTGCCTTCCTCCCTTCTCACCCAGCTTGTGCTGCACATTTTAGTGGCTTTTTGTATTACAGTTCTGTCTGTGTGAAAGCTCTGGTGGTCTGGGTAGATGCTGCTTTGAGACTGGGTCTTCTGCAGATGAAGAAATAAATATCCTTAAAAAGCCTGAAGTGAAGGCTCACACAGAAAGATGTATACCGTATCAGCAATAAAGTACACAGCATACTGTGATTGTGGCATGCATTGCACTGTAAGTAATTTTATTTGGATTCAGAAATGAGATTTAACAAGAAACTGTGAGCTTAGTTATTGCTCAGAATGACTAACTGCATAAGCCAATTGAATGTTAAAGTGTAAATATTTTATTGATAATAAACAAAGAACACATGTTATGTCTAGTGAAAGTGAGCATAGTATCAGTGACTGTGTTTTGCATGTTTTAGTGGTTTCACTAATGGACCATTCATTCATCTCTCTTCCAGGAATTTGTTTCAGCATTTCATTTTCCTTTAAAAGCATTTGAATCAGGCTTAGAAAGAAAGGAAATACAGCCATTCCTTTTGCTTTCTCCTCAGAGTGAAATTTTCTTCATCCACCCACAGAAAAGTTGATGTTTCCAAACTCCTGCACAGGAAATACATTGGAGTGGTTCTGGAGAGGTTTGAAGCATGCTAGTCTCATTTCTATCCTGTTTAGCCCTGCATTATTTGGCTCATTATACTTAAGTGTCACAAGTAGACAGCACCAACTGCAATACAACAATTCAGATAAAATAAACCACCAGCAGTGTCCAGGGAGGACGGGGTGAGTGGGAGCCTGTCTCACCTGCTGTGCCCTGCTCACACAGAAGGGAAGGGGCTGCCCCAGAACCTGAACCTGCTCAAGTGCCCAGACCAAGAGTGGGCAGGCTGCTCATGAGGAGACCCCCAAGAGCCACACTTGCCTGGCTGACATTGCTCTGCAGGCTGCACCTCACCTGCTGCTGGGCAGAGCCGTCACATTGCTGCTACTTTGGACAGTGACTTTAACCAAACGAATGAAGCTCTCCATTATCTTCATGGGAGGTGGCTGAGGGCGAGTTGAGTGATGTGAATCCCTTCAAGGCTGTAACAGTGAAGGTCACTGCAGCCAGGGTACCTCCCTGTCGCTTGTGGGCCTTCACAGCAAAGTGCAGGAGAGGCAGCAAACCAAGGAGGGATATTTCCCACAACCACCTTAACTCAGCTTGCTCAGTATATCACATAAAATGATTTAATGGTCCTCTTTGGTCTTAAAATCCATGTTCCTAACAAAATGCAAGAATGGACAGAGATGTCTCCCTGGGATCTTGCATTATACATGTCCTCCTCTGATGGTGGAACTCCGTACACAACATATGGATGATGGTTCGTTGAGTGAGACTGTAGTTTTATAGGTAATAATGCAAATAAATTGCTTTATCAAGGTGCAGACTACACATTTCACACTCTTTTGAAACCCTTAGCCAGATTTCAGAATCATATTTCATTTTGCTGAGCTACAGAATTTTTGCATGTGTTTCTTTCCCATTTCTGGTTTTCATTCCTTGCCCTTGCACACAGAAGAAAAGGTTGCTACTGTGTACTCAGAGTAAAGGCAAACCCAGGTATATGTACGTAGGTGTCCAGCCCAGACTTGCAGCTAAGTCTGACACCTGTGTGCAAACATCTCCATTCCAGAGCTGCTACCAGTTCTGCTCATTGTTGATCCTCTAGACAGAATTCTTATGATCCTATGGATTATAAATTTCAGTACATAACAGCTGTCATGACACTTCTGAAATGGAGGTGAATGGGTTAAAGCATTTACCAGCATTTTTATCTTATAAACATTTTTCTTTGCCAGTTTTTCCCACCCTCTCTAACACACACTGGGCACATTTGAATAGTATGCCTGTAACTGCAGCATGGTTTCAGAACACTCTTCCTTGTGTAAGGAAATACAAGAACTGTAATTGGAAGCCTTATGTTAATACATTGAGCTGTCATAAACATGAAAGTGCTGATGGAAGAGAAATTCAAAAATATTCTTTCTAGTGTGTGTGATGAACTGTGAAAAATTGTTCTTTCAATGTATTTCTTAGAGAAAAATTTTGTCAAAGAGAGGAATGATTACAGAACTGGTGAATTTGAGAGCAGATATGCCTGTGCACCCTTCTGCCAAAAAATCACACTGTTACTACTTATTCCTGTGAGCAGACAGACCCCTGCTGCTGACTCAGCTGGACTACTCTTGTCACAGTAATACAGAAAAAAGTGAAAATTAATGCAGGCAGAACTGGCTGTCTGAGGAAAGTTTTGCTTTCAAACTACATAGACAGACATATATATATGGCACTGAAGAAATTCGGATGAAAAGATTACTTATTTAAGTAAAAAAATCCAGTTGCACATTGCTTCTGCTATTAGGACAATTCATACAGGAGACATTCCTCTAGATTTTAGTTTTCTTCTAGCTGAAATTTACTTTTCTCATTCAGCTTTCTTCCTATTATTTCCTAATTCTCTACATCCAATTCTTATTAGCTTAATTCATATTTTGTTGCCTCTTGCTATCTGTAGCCTTGCAGAAAGCCTGCAGGGCCCATCTCTGGGTGCCACGATCTTCTCCACAGGAGCTCTGAATTCAGGAAAAGCCCAGGAAATGATGGAGTGCCATGTAACACACTCCTTTCTGATTCAGAGTTGGTGTTTCAGGAATATGAGATAGGAGAACTGGTCTCACTGCATGGAGTTTTTTTCAGAAATACCATCTCCCCACACTCCCATGCAGAAGCAAAGCTGCAGGAACATGCTGGTAGGGAAGGAGAAGCTCTGCTCCTGCAGCTGCTCCCACAAGTGCCAGGTCAGCAGCTCCGGAGACACACAACTGTGCTTGGTTATTTCCAGGGGGAGACAGTGCTTTAAAAGTAGGAGGAGTAACAAATACATCTGTGATCATTTCTGCCTATCAGCTGCTGAATACATTAGGTGTAAAATCACTGCTGCCTCCTGCTCATGAGCCTGGTCTGTCAGGTGAGAAACTGAGAACACAAAATTTGTGCTGAAGAGGGAAATTCACAAGGAGGGAAGCATGGCTGTGATGGGTCTGGCTCTTTTACCTATCAGCAAAAATGTGCAGGAAAGTATCACTTACCCTACTGTCAGCAGAAAATGGAAATGTCTTTTTTTTCTTGGAAGGGCATTTATTTTGCAGTGGTTTGTGTCAAGTGGTGATAAACATCCTCTGAAAGAGGAAGAGATGCCTTGCTTTGGGCTTTTTACATTTGAACAGCTCCTGAGCAGAAGCCAAAGTGATATCAATGAGTTTCTGTTGGCAAAGCTTTGGGACTGATTCAAAAGGAAATTTTGGTGCATTTGCTGGAATTTGAGGTCACTACACAAACAGTTTTTTAGTGTAGTAGTAATAAGACAATATTTCTTGATCCATTTATTTCCTGAACACTAATTTATTATTACTTAAGAGTTCAGTCACCACAGGTAGATTGCTTTATGTTCTAAGTTGTTTTACTGTGAATGCTCACACACCACACAATTACATACATAAAAATGATATTTTATATCATTGTGCAAAAGCCTCCCTCCACTTGAGGTGGTCAGGCACCAAGTTAACAAACCTGGTGATGGATGATAAAGGAATAAGCACTTTCACACAGAAACACAAGTGTGTGGGTACAGCCAGCACTGTCAGCTCTGGCTGGAACAAAGCTCTGTCAAAGACCCTGAGAGAGAAGAAAACCTCTGAGAATATATTAATTTCATATAAAATGTATGAAATATCATCAGTGAATCCCAGGCTTGCAGTATTCATTTAAAATGACTAAGAAAGACTTTTCCCAGTATTTTTTCCTGGGGACATAAGTCAGAGTCAGTTTGAGTTATGATAAATACAAGTATTAACTGCAGAGGCTTGTATGCCAGGGCAGATGAATAAAAATGCATTTGCTGAATGCTGGGAGTGGGAGTAACAGATGAGTAAATTACTTTTAAAATTTGCATTCAGTTTTAAAAAGAAGTTTTTATATTAGAACCATCTGTGTTGGCTCCAGCCTGTCTGGCATAGAGCAATGTGTCCATATAGTGCTGGAGATGAGGGTCCCCTTGGCTTGGAGCTGCTGGGAAACCCCTGAGCCTGAAATAGAGTCCTTTCCCCATCTCATATCCCACCCACATCCTTTCCAAACCAGGCAGCTCCTGAGGAGGGGACTCTGGGGACCTGTGTGTGCACGGAGCTTTGGTGAGCATGGCTGCAGAGCCTGGGCTGTGTCCCCCAAGGGGACCAGCATCTCCCTGTGCTGCCATAGCTGCAGCTGTGGCCCAGGCTACACTGTCAAGTGTTTTAATCATGGCAGCCTAAAGCATGATCTTATTATTAATTTCATATCAAAATTATATTCCCATTTTATACGCTAAATGTAAATTACAGAGGGGAAAGTACACAGAGAAGATTTCTGTCAAGCAAATATCCTTGAAAAAGTCAACTAAACTCTATCCCGGAACATTTCTACCAGTTATAGCTGCTGCGTCATGCAGAACAGACACGTGGTTCTCTGTGTGTCCCACAGCATGTGGGCCACAAGCAGGCACTGGCCTGGCAGCACGGCGCTGTCCCCGCTGTCCCACCAGCAATGGTCACTGCCTACAGCACACCACCACAGGACCAGAGGCCTTGGCACACGTCTTTGGAAGCACACAAGGTCCTAATTCCCTGTCATTGCTTTGGTTTCCAAATATTATTTGCTTGGATCTCACAAGGTGTTGATAATTTGCTGATTTCCTCTTCACCTCAAAGAAAATACAGAGCAAATTAGAAATGTGAGTTGAGCATTGGCTTAAAAGAAATCACACAAGAAACAAGAGTTTAGCATTCAGAAAAGAACAGGTAAGGACTGGCAGACTGAAGGCAGTGACTGCTACAGTGACTGGCTGGGACGCCGTGTATCATATTTGTGGTTGTGATGTAATACACCTAACTTTCATTTTTTTGTAGCTGTGCCACCCTTCTGTGCTTTTCAGTAGCTGCGAAGTTAATGTTGTGCTCTCTCTCAAGGATGAAGGGGAGCACCGTGGGGGAGGTGGCAGATTCTGCACAGGCTCATTGAGCTGGGGGCTCTCAGCCCAGGGGCTGCCCGTGACCCCTCCACTGTGCAGAGAAAAACACAAATGGCACTCACAACTGCACTCACACCACTTTTATTTACTCTGTCATAAAGGGGCCTGAAGCCATTGCTGACATATGCCCTCTGTGGCCTATAGAAGTTTCATGCAGAGAAATATTCAGCTGCTAAACAGTAGTAAACAAGAATAAACAGCTTTGATTGCTATCATGCTCCACTCCAAGGCAAAATGCACCAGAGCACGCATGTTCTGTATTCAGTATTTGACACATGCTTCAAAATCAATTTTAAAGACAGCTAGAAGAGGAAAATCTTGATTTTTTTTTTTTTCTGGGCACTCTAATTAACAGGAGAATTGTTTGTCACCTGGGTTCAAAAGCAGAACTGCCAGGAGAAAGTAAGCAGCTCTTATATTACTTTCAGTTAATATTTTAGAAATGTTTTCCCATAGACAAAAGAAAAGCATGCTGTAGTAGTATTAGTGTATAATCTTCTCAATTTGGCTTGTCCCGTTAGTGGCTACAGTTGATCAACATTTGTAATAGTGATTTAAAAGAAAGAATAAATGCTTTTCCTATCCTTCCAAACACTCCCAATCTCTAATAAGGTCTCTGTGAGCCACTGACTTTTCATTCAGTGCTTCTCATCCTCAGTGTCCAACAGAAGCAGCTCAGAAGGGCACCAGCAGCCCAGGAAGCTGTCAGGCCATGCAGGGGACCCCCCTGCTTCCACAAGGAGGGGATGCTGGGGAGGCTTTTCTCCAGCATTAGCAAAAAGTGATTTCCAGGCTTACATTTTCCTACTTGGGCTTTAAGGGGGAGAAAATTCAGATGAAATTTGATCAGTGATTTCCAGCAGATCTCATCTGAGGGAAATTGTGTACACGGTGGTAGAGCATGGTGGCAGTTGTAAACTATTTTGTTTTTTCTGGGATGAATCAGGAGGGGACCTGGCTGCTGTGATGCAAACTGGGGGAAGGTACTTTGGTTCATGCCCAGGACAGTGGGGAAAGCAGCTGCTGGCTGACAGGGGTAGGGGTGTGGACCAAGTCCTGAGCTTTTCCCAAACACTTCAGCACCAGTGCTGTGGGTGCTGGTACAGAGGCAGGATGTGTGCTGTGCTCCATCCCCTCTCACCCAGGACAAAACAGCTGCTCCACAGATCCCTGCATGGCTCAACCTTGCACCTTCCCTAACGCTGTAGGACCAGTGCTACTCTGGAAGGATTTTTATCTTAAGACCTGCTGGTTTCCTCAGCCTCTTCAGGGACTTGAGAGTCCCTTGAGAGCTGGCAAGGGGGTGCCAGGTCCCGAGCTGCCCCTGTGACCACTGGCTGCCAGGGCTTGTCTCTCTTCTATCTGAGAGGCCAGAGCAACTTGCTCTGTTTTATAATGAGGAGGCTTTGGCATCAGTTGATCTAAATGATTAAATGCTCATCACTGATTGTTTTTAATTATTTAGTGAGAGATTTCATTGGAGCTGATTACACTGTTCTTACCTCTACAAGTCACAGATGCTCTGGTTCCTAAGAGAGTGAATATTAATAAATGTGCTGGCTCATGCAAAACAAAAAATAAAAATCTGAAGCATTGGTAAAGCTGAAGAAAGAACTGAGAGATATTGGAAGTAATTATTAATGAAAATCATTGATGAATGAAATCAGTGCCTTGAGTCATAAGAAAACACATGCAGGTTGATGTGGGAGGGGCCATGACAGACCAGAGCCCCCCCTGTCTCTGCTCTGGGGAGTAGCAAAGAGCTCAAGTGTGTGAAGTCCTTAATCTACCAATAAAGGTATGACCTGCTGTGAAATCTTCCACACTTGAGCAGGATTTTGTGACACCACATAAGCATCCTGCAAGGCACGTGGTCCTCTGAAAGGTGCTGAAACAGAAGAGAGCATTAGTAAGTCAGCCAGAAGAGACTGTTTGGCCAGGCAAGGCATTCCCAGAGCACCAGCTGTGCCACAGCTCTCAGCTCACCAGAGCTCTCCCCAGGCTGCAAAGCAGGGACTGTCCTGCCATGATGCACAGCCTGGCAGGCTCATCACCTGGGACAGGTGGGTCCCACTCCAGGCACATCCAGGGCAGAGGAGAACGGAGGAGGGAGGATGCTGCCCTGGGATCATCTTTGCAGCACAGAGAAGAGAAGTGACAGGTTGAGTTCAGCAGAGGTGATTTCTAATACAAGCAGAACTTTCTCTTGTTATGAATGTTTAAAAATAATAATCTGGCGTTTTACATATTTATTTCAAAGATCAAATTTTTTGGGAAATAATCCTGCAAGCAGCTGGTCACACATCCTTCCATGTGAGTATTTTGTAAAGAGTGGCCACCAGTGGAGGCTGTGGGAAGGAGACCCCGCCTGCCCTCAGGGCATGTCTTGGCCTGGCCATTGTTTGGTTGTGTGTTAGGTCAAACCACTTTCCAGCTGTTACAGCACTAGCCTGGCTGCTACAGAATCATCCTTCCCATCAGCATCTTCTATCCTCTTCTCTTGCTATGCACAGCGTGTTCCTCCCTCATACCAAAGGGAAGTTAGTCTCAGAGTTTATCAGAATATAAAGCCACTAATGCCTCCAGCATTTCGCTGACACTTCTACAGAAATGAATGTTTTATGCAACGTGCTCTGCCATGGAAAAGCTCAGAGAAGATTAGTTATTCACTGCAGGAGGAGGGCACTGCCAGGCACTGCTGCAGATGCCTCTTTCCCAGGCAGAGCACATGGCAATGGCTCTGCTGGCCCCACAGGGAGGCTGGGGGACAGGGCACAGCTGGACACAGCAGGGCTGAGCGCAGCTGGGTGCTGCGTACCGTGCTGGTGGTTACTCCCACGTGCCCAGCATCCCCAGGGCTAGCAAGTGCAAGTCTAAACCCCTCATTGCTCCACTCTCAAGCAGTTCTTCTCCTCCTCTTCCTCCTCCCAGCTGAGTGCCACTGCTCACCCCTGGCCACGAAGACACAAGCCCTCAGCACAGAGTAGGGAACTGGTAATGGCAAGGGTGCAAATGCAGGTTTGGAGCGATGTTGTTTCCTGCCCTGGGGTGGAAGATCAGCCTGCCCAGTCAAACATCACAGTTTATTATGCTACTGCCCAATACTTTCCAGCATGGTGGGTGTTTCAGATGACAATTCTTCACCCAAGGTATTTCCTGAGGCTTTCCCAGCCCCAAGATTTCCTCCCAGCCACCTGGTTGGCATTGCAGTGGGTGTGGAGGTAATTTAACTTCACCAGAGTATTCCCAGCTTCTTAGCTCTCCTGGCACAGCCTCGCAGGGAAAACCAACAATGAGTGTGATGGGAAGGGCTGAACTGAACTGTTGTGTATCTTCTCAATGGAGTGATAATAGTCCAACAAAACAAACCCCACGGGATGGGATTGTGTGCTGTCCTGGGTGCTGCTCTCTGTTGACACTGATTCCCCATTCCAGCTGCTCCAGCAGAGCCCAGGTTGGGATCACTGCCAGGCTGGGAACAGCAGGGAAACCAAGAGAGGAGCACAAATCAGTGAATGGGCTGGTTATTCATCAGCAGCAAACACTGTGCAGCACTGCTCTGCAGAGGCAGCAGAGGAGAGTTTTTTCTGCAGGACATTGTAAATCTGTGCACATTTTCACTGTCTCCCTTTCTCAGTGCTTTCCTCTTGTGTTCTCTCTCTGCCCTCTCCCTTCTTTCCCTATTGCAATGCTTTTCCCAAACAAGATTTTTCTCTGAATTATGTTTTAATGCCTCCTCATGAGAGGTAGTTTTTCATATTTTATATCTCCATCAATTAAGATTTCTCACTTATCACCAGTAAAACTGGAGTTTTGATTAAATATTATCCAGCAGCTCTAAGCACATAGTTTGTATTAATTTCAGGGCCTCATTATATGCCAGTGGTATTTATATGGGCTTATATATCAAATATACTGTGTGTGTATAAGCAGAGACTTTCAGAACAAATACTAGATAAAGGAGCCATAAACAAAGAGAATGGAAGAAATTCCCTCACTTGTTCAGCCACAGAGTGCTGAGACCCTTCATGAAGGTCATGGAGAAAATGGTGGGGAAGGGAAATTTCAGGGACCAGGAGAATAGAGGATCCAGCCTGATGTTCCTGCAGCAGGGCAGACAGAAGCTCATGGTGTGAGGCTCACTGCAGAGTGCTGTTGCTCTTGTGGACCAGCCATGGGGAGAAGGCACTGATGCACCAGTATGTTGTCCATGTTCAGTTGCTGCTGAGTGCTCTCTAACATCCCCCACCAAGGGGCTGGAAGGGGGCAAGGTCCTGGCAGGGGACGGGACTACTCAGCTCAGAGATAAAAGCTAAGGGAGAAAGAAGGAATGAGGATGGCATTTGTTATTCTACAATGTTTGCCTTCTGGAGCAGCCTCTACGTGTTCCCAGGAAGTGTCTGAACATTGGTTGGTATGGGAAGTAGAGATTAACTTTTCCCCTTTGCTTATGCATGCACAAACTTTTGCTTTTCTTTTATTGCTTTAGTAAATTGCCTTATCTCAATCTACTAATTATTTTCCATCTTATTTTCTCTCCTCTGTCCTGCTGGGAATAGGAGTGATAGAGTGGCTTGGTGGGTACTTGGTGCCCAGGCAAGGTCAGCCCACTACACACATGCAGCATCATTAGCTTCCTCAAATATTTCAAATTATTTAATTTAAAATACATTTGAAAGTATTATGGCTTGCTGGGGTGGAATAGTGTCTTCTTCAAATAAGTAGAAAAATGTTGATTTCAGAAGTGAAAGGTTGGATTTTAAGATTAGAATGATCTAACAGCCTCATATGCAAAGTCTTCTACAATGTCTTTGGTTGGTTCTCATCCCAATCTCTCAGGTATTACATAGAGACTGTCCCTGCAAGATTCCAATCTGCACTGAGTAACTCGCACCAAAGGAGAGTCATCCCTAACTATTGGAACAACTGGTCAGGGGCTAATTAGTGTTTCAAAGACATTTTATGCCTAGTTTTCTATTTTGAAATTATGGTTTTGTATCCTGGAGGATGCTTTGCAGACCTCATTAGGGTATAAACAGAGCAATTTTAAGTAATTTGATACGTTAGCTTTTCTGTGCTTTTTCTTGTTATGAATCCTAATCCAATGATAGAAAGCAAAAAGGAGAGATCAGATATTAAGATTACAGTTAATACTAGGACACTGAAAAGAAATCAAAGTAAAACCATGGGTTTGAAGCTCTCAAGGAGTACATTCCCTCTGTGGGGTGTAGTTTTGCCTCCTTGACGCCAGTGGCTCCAGAAGCCATTTCTCATAAGAGGTTCTGATTTTATCTGGAGCTCATGCAAGGCTTGGAAGTTAATTATAGTTCTAATATTCTTGCTAATGAATTTGAGCATAATTATGGAATGATTTCAGAGGTACTTTATGAGAATACTAATTGCTGTCTTCAAATGCTGGGTACCTGGCTTCCTCAGGGGAGCTCTGGAGGGTGTGGAGAGGAGCCCAGGGAGGCACGGGGCCACGGGGACTGTGCCTGTGACACATTTCCCTGTGGCTAGAGGCCGTGGGACACCGGGATGGCCAGGAGAGGGATGCTGCTCCAGGCACCTGCCGGGGCTGCCTGCCCGAGCTGGGCTGTCAGTGTGAGCCCGGGCAGGGCTGGAGATGCCCGTCCTCAGCTCTGTAGAGGGGTGGGATGCAGCCAGCAGAGCCCCGGGGGTTCTCGTGGGCAGGGGCTTCTCTCACAGCTGTGGCACATGGGCAGACCCTCATGGGTCAGGGTGCCAGAGCTGTGAGCACTGCCCAGCCACAGTGCCTGTGTGTGAAAACCCATCAGCAGCTGGTCATGGACAGGTGGAGGCTCTTTGGGATGATCTCTGGGGGAGAGGAAATAGATTTTCCAACAGAACAGCTGGTGGAATGACACTGAGCAAGCTCCAGATGTCAAATGGGCCAGGGTAACTTGAACAGAGAGCTTGAATTTTACAATATCTGCATAGCTAATAATAACAACAGAATTATGTTCCTTCAGGCAAAATAGCATGGCTGCTTCTCTGCCTCTTTTTCATGTCTTGTTTTATGCTTGCAAGTCATTCCAGGAGTCTGAGACATGACATTTCTCTTCATATGGTCTCTGTCTTAAGGCAAAATTTAACCTCTGGGAAAGTTTATCAATTTGAGAAGTTTTGCAAAGATCAGTAGAAATGGAAATGATTATTGAAATGGAAGCTTGTGGGTTACATTGAATTAATGCAATATCTGTATTGAGATGTGTTTTCTTTCTTTCAAATAATTTAATAAAGTTCAGATCTCCTCTGAGAGAAAGAATTAATTGAGCAAAATATTAATTAAGGATTTTTTTTTTCCACAGCACAGTTCTTCAGATGAAATAATACTGAGTGAAATGACTGAAGTTTACCTTGATTAAAAGTGGTGTCAGTGTTTGCAGAGTCTCAGAGTGTGTGCACTCCCTGTGTCCGGCAGAATTAGAGCTTTTCTGGGTGTTGATGCCATTGTGACCATCCCACAATCCCTTCTAAAGCCCTTCTGGACAGGGAAAAATAGCAGATGCATGTTTACATCCTTATGTTTACTTATTTAAATTTGAAACTATTTCCTTGCCCTCATTCTCATCCAAACACTGACTGATTTGCAAAACAGGTCAGGTATGGGATATATTTCCATATGTGATTTACCTGTATTCCTGTAGCCTGGCATCCAGTGGTGAAATGTGCCTTCCTACAGGTACATGTAAAGAGAGAGAGCAGAACCACAGTCTGTGTGCAGCTGCCTGCACCAAGCAGTGTCCAGTCTGTACAGACACAGTGGTCACTCATTCCCATGGACACTCAGATCCAGGGGCACATCACATGGGAATTTGCACCCCTAAGAGCTCCTAACCTTTCCCAGAAAAGGCTGGGTGATGAAAACCAGCAGGACCCTATGGAGGAAAGGGAGGGTATCAGGCTCAGCAGCATAACTCAAAGTGGTAGCTCTCCACCCTGGCCCTGCTGAGACTGTGCCAAACGATGGTGGAGAGCAGAGGAGCACAGGAACAGAGGCAATGGCCTGCGTGTCTGGGTGTGACTTTCTTTAATGTTTAGGGAATGCTGCCAGATTGATGTAAAGATTAGAGGTAAACTGGTGTTTATTTTCTGCTATGATTTGCTCTTATCAAAGCAAAGCACAAGCAGAATTCCCCTCCTGCTGCCAAGGACACATCACTCCATCACACATGGTAAGGAGCATACTGCACCCCTATGGATAAACCGTGTGTGTAAGAAATGAGTAAATAAGTAGGACTTGGAAATGTACTTGATCTGTTATCTTGCAAAGTACAGGAGGAAAGGCTTAAAAGTTTCTCGTAACATTATTTTGACTTGGCTTAACTAGATGAAGCTCCTGGGCTGTGGCCTCCCTAAACTGTAATCTGGCAGGCATTTGCTTTCCTGCAGCTATTCTCTTTTCTTGATGCAACTCCCATGATTCATCCTCAAAGCTGCTCTTTGCAGCCTCTCTCTGCCTCAGACACACTGGAGCTGCCTCCCCAGGCCCCAGTCCTGTCTGTCCCCTGGCCCTGGAGCTGTCCTGCTGGGGGCCAGTCTGCTCTGATTTGGGTTAATGGCCAGGAAATGAGCTCTCAAGCTTGAGGCTGGTGGGAGCAGAGGACGGCAATTATCAGTCGCTGGGTTCCCTCTGGTTGCTCTTCTGCTGACCTCAGTGTCTCAGCACATTCATCCCACTTGCTGTTGAGGCTCATGCACAATAAACAAGATCCCCTCCTCTCTGCACCCTCCCCTCCCTGATAAAATGTTTTTGGAGGAAGGTGAGTCACTGCACTTTGTTATTTAGCAGATAGTCATAGTTTCTGAGATCCATTCCAGGTCCACACTTCCTTCTAATTTTCTGTTTGCCCTGCACAGGGCAGGCAGGGAGAGCTCTCACCCTGTAACAGTGGTGCTGGCTTGGGCTGGGCAGCTTGTCTGCAGCAGCTGATGGAATTGCTGCCTTGGGACAGCACCTTCCCAGGGCTGAGCTGGGCTCAGAGACTGGTTTTTTCTCAAATGAATTAGGTTAAGCCAATGAAAACTCAGAACCAGAGGCTCTGTCGATCTCTGAAAAGATGGCAAAATCTGGCAGGGAAATAAACTAAGAAGGTAAAAATGAAAATAATGCTCTAGCAGCCACCTGAAGCAGTTGTACCAGGAGCACCTTCCAGAAGTGCTCCAAGCCCCAGGGGTTTCTTCCTCCCTTTTGGCAGCCACCAGCAAGAAGCAGGGAACTGGCAGAGCCTTTCCTGGATTTGTGAACAAGGGCAGCCGCAGTGAGCGTGATGTGTGTGAGGTCTCCAGGCACCAGTGTGAGCCTGCAGCCAAACAGTCCCCCAGCTTCACGTTTTCTTGGGACCAGGCAGCAGTGCTGGCAGGCTCTGGGGGTCTGGGCACTGCCAGGCTGTGCAGGGCATCGGGCCTGAGGGTGCCCAAGCAGCCACAGCGTGACCCATGGCCACTGCCCAGCAGGGCCACCTCAGGAGGCACAGCCCCCCGTGCTGAAACTCAGAGTATTGACTCTTGAAAAAGAGAGTCAAAGTTTGGCCTTAGGAATTAATTATTACTAATCAAAGTACCTAAATTCATGAGCACATTCATCAGTGGCTGGCTGATGCAGAAGTGCACACCGCCAGAGAGCTGTGCCAGGGCGCACACACCCCTCAGGCAGCCAGGCATGCTCTGTTCCCTCGCACCTTGCTTTAGTGAGTGGCTCCAGAGGTAAATTACTGATTCTCTAATTTGGTGGTGTCTGCACAAGGTGATGTGCAATGAAAGTGAAATGAATGCTGGGGATAATGTACTTAGCAGACAGTGAGAGAAGGAGCATTTCTTTGATTCCAGACAAATCCTCCCTTCAATGTTCTGCTTTTATCTTTGCATGGAAGGACAAGTTTTATATAAGACAAATGTCTATCAAAGTTTTATATAAAAAGCATGCTTTCAACAGAAGGTGGCAGACTGATTAGATGTGACATTTGAAGCAAAGCAGCCTAAACAGCCCAGGAATGCAGAAGGATTAAATTGAGGCTTCACATGAAAACTATTACTGTTATTAGGCAAGTGCAGCCTTTCAGGCAATGAAGTTTGGGTGCTCTTAATCCATGTTGACAGACAATAGTTAATATTTTCACAGTTGTAACTTTTTTCTGCTCTCTTTTCTGGTTAATAGAGCATGACGGTGCACAAAACACTCTTCAGCAGCTCTACTCAGTGTAATTCTGGGAGCAAATAACAGTTATCTTTTGGAAACAGTGCCTGACATTTGAAAGGCCTCATTTATGGTCCTAACTGAGGTGGTTCAGAGCTCCTGGGAACCAAGGGCATAGAACCGGCTGCTCAGGACCTGTATCATCAGAATCACCACACAGGCAAACTGCAGACCTGGGGCAAAACTTGGGAATGCAGAGAATCTATGGACTCAGGAGTTCCTGGGAAAAGGCAGGAGCTGTGAGCTGGACACTGAGGGTGCAGCTGATGGAGGACTCTTACATGGACACCACTTTTGCCCTCAAGATGCCACATCACCCCTTAGAGCAACAAGAGCAAGGGTGAAATGTGGCAAATTCCTTGGAGACAGGCATGACTCTGAATGCGTGTTCAGTCCAAAGAGAGGGAGAGCTGTTTTCCTTACTCTGTGCTTTGTAAAGCCATTCCAAGGTCACTGTCTTTTCTGAACTGTCATTGCAGTTCCAGGCACCACAAGAGTCCAGCTCAGCACTATACACATTTCTTGTTGATCACTATTTCCTTTTGTCCAATCCTTTCTCTTGTCTACAGTCAGAAGGTCAGAGGGGCATATTTATTGCTGTAAAGAATTGTCTAGCAGAAAGAAGAAGTGAACTTTAAGGGACATGAGTGATTCACACAGGATCAATCCCTGTTTCCATTAGTCTCTAACAAGAGTGTCTGTTCTCACTTTTGCACTTCTGATGGACATAAATAAGAAAAAATCAGGTGAACCTCCTAATGGATTTATTTCCACATCATATACTTCATACCAGAGAACCAGCTGGCACATGCAGGGGCTTCTTCATTCTTTCCAGGGTGCAGTTTACAAAGCACAGGAGAGAAAATGAGCCAAAGCAGAAAGGCAGGTGTCAGCAGCACCAGAGACATAGATCTCCATTCCAGCTCTGTGCCACCATCCCTGCTGTGTGCAACTGGACCAGGTCAGTCAGAGGAGAGTGTGCACTACTGGAGCCTTTGGCACTGCTGGCACTGCTGGACAGCCAGCCAGGGGAGGGCAGGTGGCTGAAGAGAGGACCTGCTTTCCTTCCTAGACAGAAGGACCTGACCAGCCCACAGTCCTCAGGCTGCTGTGTCTGTACCTCTGTGATACCAAATCCCCCATGAGCAGAACTGTGCCTGGCCCAACATCTGGCCAGAAGCTCTGACAGTGCACCCTGTTACAAGGTTTGATGGTTTTACCCAGCAAGAAAGTCACTGAGCTGCTGTCCATCCAGGATAAATGAATTGTTAATACTTGTCCTCTTTTTAAACCAAACTCTCTACCCCTATTCCTCCAACCATTTCTATCCAGGCAGTGGAGTGCAAGTGCGAGTGCAGAAGAATATCCTCTTGCTGAAATAGCCTGTCCTATCCCGACTCCCTGGGGGCTCATGGACCAAGCAGGACAGCAAGGGGTAAAGCTGGCAGTGCTGAAGATCATCCAGGTTCTCATTAGAGAACTGAGTCTCCAGTCAATGGACCAGCATTGCTAATGGCCCTGTACTGACAGAGGGGCTGTGGCACACTGAATACTCAGCCGTTAGAGACCAGAGTGTGTTATGAGACCAAAGGCATATTGAATGTCAGACAATGGGATCTGGGTAAAATCTTCAGTGCCTCCTAATTCAATAAATGGTTCTTTGAATCATGAATGGTAGGAGTTTTAAGTACGGCTGACTTTAAAATGTTCAAGGAGAGGGTTTGTTTGTGCAGATTGATGAGGTCTGAGCAGGGAGAACTGTGGAAACTTGTTATGGGAAGTCATCACCTCATTCAACACCAAGACCCCACAGGGGCTGTCAGGGGGCTGGCACCTGTGGGTGGGAGACACGATGCCTTTGGATCTGGGCTGAGCCTTTTCCCCTTCTCCTGGGGCTTGTCCTGGTGTGTGATGGCCGGGTCTGCCCTGGCCCACGGCAGGGCTGACACAGCGCAGCACCTGCACGGAGCACAGTGAGGCTCCTGCTGCCCACCTTGTCCTCTCCCAGGGGCTCACCCACAGGCTCTCTTTTGGCAGCATTTTCCTACACTGTTAACTAGAAAAAACAGATTGTAAGAGAGAGTTCTCAGTTTGTTCCTGCATGGGAATGGCTGAGGGAGCTGCCCTTCCTGGCATGGTACCAACATCAGGAAAATCCTCCTCACTTGCTGGGAAGGAGCTGGGGAGGGGCAGGAGCCAGACGAGGAAGTCTGGCTCTGCAAACACCTTCTCCTGACACTGATAAATGTGATGAGACTGTGATGCTAGGGTATTTACCATGAGGTCAGATCTCCAGAGATGCTGGCACATGGCCAGTGCATTTCCAGGGCCATCAGCTGCAGCAGGTTGCTGCTCCTGGATGGAGCAGTGAGGAGTGGCAGCAAGAAGTACTGCTGGAAGTGGGCCTCCTTATAAACTGCCTGGAGAGATCCTGAATGTCAGAGTAATGCTGGAGGTGGCAACATTTTTGCTAATTACAGCAAGAGTGGGAAAGTGGAGCAGGCACCTTTGTATTCGTGCTGCACAATCCAATATTTCCTTCACTGCCCAGAGTCCTTCCTGTTCCCCTAATCTCTTGCTTGGAAAGAACAGCATGCTGGAACAAGGTCATGGCTGCAACAACTGTATTTGCGTCACAAAAAGAATAACTAACAGGAAGCATTGCTGCAGAAGGCAGCACATGTCCAGCCCAGCCTTGGCACAGGGGACAGGTCGATCATCTGAGCAGAGCTGGTGGGCCCTGGACTCACACCTGGACTCAATTGAACTCACACCTGGACTAGCACTGCAGGCAGAGATGAGACCAGCATCCTGCTACAGACTGTGACACAAACATGAAGAGTCTCTGTAGGTGAGATGTGGGTATAAGGGGGGAAGAAGCACCTGAAGGTTCTCAGCTCATAACTCTTCACTCAAATTGTGAGGGAGAGTCTGTTCAGGTCTGCATCCTGCCCTGGAAACAGCCAAGGGATGTGCACTAGCAGCTGACATTTTTAGCAACATAAAAATAAGAATAATGAGCAAAATTTGATTTAGTATTGATGTGATTTGAGAGCTTTAGTACTGATGTAATAAAAGAGAGTGTCTGTGCCATGTGCTCAGCTGGTGGACTAAGTCATTTGGTTAGAAGGGACAATCCCAAAGGCATTCCTGGCCAGCCTGGAAAGTGAACCTGAACAGCTGCTCTATGGCAGATCTGTGTGCTTCAGGCAATGGCTTCTCCCAGAAACAGAGAAAATGATGACGACCACAGAACAGCTGGCAGGAGATGCCCACTGGAGGCTGTGTAATTCCACATGGAGAGTGAGAGATGATCTTGTGCGGGGCCAGCATATAAGACTGATTTTACCCCATGCCCAGATGTAAGACCTGGATAAAGGAGAGTGGTCTCAATCCCTTAGGACACTGAAGTAATTGCTTTGGAAGAAAAACTGCCCTGTCTAATGCACGTCACTGGAAGGTGCCAGAGATTGCTGAGTCCTCTCCCCCAGATAACTTTCCAGGCTGCTTTTTCCCAAGCTTGGAGCATTCCATGGGGTTGTTGTGACCCAAGTGTGAGGCCTGGTGCTTTGTCTTATTGATTCTTATACTGTTGGCCTCGGTCCATTGAACCAGCCTGTCCAGATCCCTCTGAAGAACCTTCCTCCCCTCTGGTAGGTCAACACTTCTACCCAGCTTGGTGTCATTTGCAGCTGGCTGAGGAGCACTTGATCCTCTTGCCCAGACTGTTGATGAAGATCTTGAACAGAAATGCTACCACTATCAAAATTGATGTATCATTAATAACTAAGATACATTTTTGTTTGACCGAGTCTGGCAAATATCCTATTTCCATTTTATGTGATATGCATCCCCAAAAAACTTTATAAAAAGGTGAATACTAACTGTATTAATGTTCTTCATTCCCTGGTACTAACCTGTTTTTTGCTGGTCTAGATTAGGAGAAAATTGTTTTGACATGGAAGAGAGTGTTGGAATTTTTCTTGACTATTTTTTCCTCTCTTGCCTTCTTTTTTTTTTTTTTTTTTTTGGTCTCCATGGAAACAGCCCTTCCTCATTCAAAATACCATTTGATGGTACCATTTCCTATTAAAGTTCACATTTTCTTGCTGTCTCTGTCACAGTGTGCTAGTCACAGTTCCTCCACTGATCGCTGCCCTTGCACTGCCCTGAGAGTTTACATTTCTTTATTACAACAGAGTTAAAACTGACATTTCACCCAAATCACTTGTTCTTCACAGTAGTGTTGCAACAGAACAAGCAGAGCTCTCAGGCTCTGTGGTGCTCACAGCCTCAGGGGCTGTTCTGCTCCTCACCCCTCCTGACAGTGAGGGGGTGGCCCAGTGGAAAACAAGGATTTTGGGTTTTGGACCATAGTGATCATCAGGATCCAGATTCTGCTTCATCCAGTATCTGTAAAACTTCTGGGTAAAAAAAAAAAATCTGTCTACTTTCCTACACCTCTTCTTATCATTAATAATCTCAAGATCTGCCAAATCTGTTGGCCACACTCAAGGATATTTCTTGTGGTAAGTGGAGGGAAGGAAGAAACATACGCGAAAGTTTTGAACGTACACTTGAGGTAGGTAGATCCTCAATAGACAGGTCAGATTTATTCATTTTGGCAAACAACTGTGCTGTGGGCTTTAGGGAAGTGCTTTCTTTAGGATGTGAGGCTTGGTCGGTGGGGCGTGCAGTAGATGGTGCTCCTCTTGTGTTTTAATCAGATACCAGAGAAGACTGAAGGAGTGACTGGACTAAATTGTATAAATCTTGTTTCAGTTCCCTGCAAAAACTGGCAACCTCTTTGTCAAACTTCTGAAAAAAACCAGGGCATCAATATTTGACAACTATTCTGATTGCTGAATTAATGCTAGTAATTATATTATTAGTTTATCTCCATTTATTACATTAAAAGCTCTCCATTATTCAAGACACACCTGTGCACATTATTATCAGAGCTATCTGAGACTTGATAAAGTTTTCTCAAGTACCTAACAGTAGGT
This sequence comes from Passer montanus, assembly GCF_014805655.1. Lineage (NCBI taxonomy): Eukaryota > Metazoa > Chordata > Aves > Passeriformes > Passeridae > Passer > Passer montanus. The sequence goes on from NW_024365493.1 coordinate 97,623, forward strand.
GTAGGCTTCCCTTTGCATTTTTGTTGTTTCTACCTCACAGCTGATGATTGATGTTCTTTTTTATCATCCTGTTGGGCTGATGAATGTTGCTGCTGGTGGTTTGCCTCCCACTCAAGATTCTCAGCAGGATTCTCGTGCTGATAACCCAGAGCCTGGGACTCCTCTTTCACACCCAGCTCTGTTTATCCACGCTTAATGGCTGCAGCAATTAACTTTGTTTTCACTGACTTTTCTCAGCTACTCTCCCGCTCTTAATGTAAATTTGGTATGAGAAGGCACATATGTGTTTGGAAAAATAGACCAGCACTATAAGGATATCCCTTCCTGAAAAATTAGAAATTATGCATCTCAGTTTTATATCTCAATTTTATATTCTGAGATTAGGATCAGGTTAAGAGTAGTGAAAACCTTTAAGAAGCCAGTGTCTGTGCAGGTCTGTATGGATGTCTCATAAGGTGCTCTCAAAGAAGATAGAAATGCAGAAAAAAGCAGAAGAAAGCCAATTCACTGAGCAACAGTGAGACACTGGAATGTTGCACGCATTTTCCAGCAGTGACCCAGACGTGTGTGCAAGAAGGGCCCCGGGGGGAGGAAGGCTGAGCCCTGAAAGCAGGGGTGCAGCAGAGTCACTGCCACGGGCGAGGGGTGTCCATCACCGGGGAGCACACATGGGGCAAGAGCAGAACGGGAGAACATTGGCTGTACACGAGACTGGACCTGCTTTGGCCAGAGGCTGCCACTGTGGGGGTCACTGGGGCTCTGGGGCACAGGATGCAGCAGCTTCCACCTGAGCACAAGGGCCTCTACTCTGAGTTAGAAAGGGAGTTGTCTTTGCTTCTAAGCTTGCTTGTGATTAATTTCAGCTTGAGTCTGATGAGAACTCTGTCTCTACACCGGGCTTGATGGCATGTTCATGTCATAGGTTATGACAAGGTAAGTGATGATGCAATGAAAACTGGACAGGTGAGCAGCGCATGCAGTGCAAAGAATTGCAGCAAACCTCTGAGACCTCGTTCATGCAGTAATGAATGATGGCATGGGCAGAAAGCTTGGGATCGTGGTTGCTTGACCAGAAAATCACTGAAATGTCAAGTCTGAATTCTTCCCAACCTCTTCCAATCACCTTTTACTTCTTCAAAGCCATGTCTGCTGTCTGGCTGGCTCTTTGCACTTTCCACGTGCTCTTATGTTTTGTTAAAAGGAAGAAAATAAATAAAATTATTTTCCCCTAGGAACTCACAAGCTCAATTTTGCTGCATCAGCTTTGTGATAAGTTAGCTCTGGGAAACAACTGATAGTGTATTTCTCCTGCTCTATTTAGGGAAAAATCAGCTGTGTCTCCTAACTGAAACGTTTTAAGCTTGTTTTTGTCAGGTAATAAAATTGTGTTGCTTTCTATAACTAAATTCCTGGTGATATCTATTTCAAAAGCTGACATTTCTAATGCACTTACAGCCTGAGCAGTAAAGAGCTATTCAATTCCAAGTGTAAACTCATCCAGAGATGTTTTAAAGATCTAAGAAAAGGTCGTCAAGGACACCAACATGATGATGTGGATGCTTCACACCAACACTCTCCAAGACGCTGTTTCAGCAGAGGAAAGAAGGGATTTGGTGTCCGAGTTCATTTAGCAAAGTCAATAACCTTTGCATCTCATGGACAGCAGGAGCTTACAGGCTGAAAACAATTGTGATGAGAAAGCTTGAAAAAGCAGTGAGTGACAATAAAAGACTGATAGGTTTACAGTAATCTTCTACTTTTTCTGTTTATCTGGAGTCCCAGGTTGGTGCCCTTTTCTGGAATTCCTGATTACAGATTTAGTTTTGTGCATTCACACAAATGGTTTGTTTTAGGGCTGTTTTTCATTTGTTTATATTTGTGTGAAACACCACCAATAATTTTTTAACTTCATCTTAATGCCAGCTGATGTCACCTGCCAATTTTGGAAGTCTGCTGGCATTCTTGGCTCTGTGGAAGGGTTTGTCTGTGTATTTCTAACACGTTTTGCCAGGCACTGACTGTGTCGTGGGTCTGTCTGTCCAAAGGTCAGGTGTGGATCACGGTCCTGACTGCAGAGCCTCAGGAAGCGCTGGGCTCCAGCTGTGGGAGCTCAGTGTCAGCCGGGGTGTCCCCATGGCTCTGGCATGGCTGTCCCCCTGGTCCTCCCTGACGAGAAATGCTGATCTTCACCTCGTCATCTGTGCCCAGTGTAACTGTGCCAGGATGCCACCCACCCTCTGCAGGTCAGGCTGTGACCCCAGCACCTGCTCTGGGGTCTGTGCTGTGCCTGGAGAGGCCACCCCAGCCCAGGGTGGACATTGGCCCTCTGGTCTCTGGCACGGGCAGGCAGCCACCACAAGATTCCTGACCTGCCATGTTCTGTAGAAATCTAATGTTGCTTCCTCTCCTTGCTCCACTCTATTTTATAAGCATTTATGTATTTTATAAACGTTTTTCAGAACGTTTGTCTCTGCCAGGTGTTATAAGTAAACTCTGTTTACATTTTCCCACAGCCTGTCCTGAGGCACGTGTTGTTTCAAGGCATTTGGCTCTCATTGAGACTTTATTTGCCAATGCTGAAGATATATTTGTGATGTTTGTTTAATTAATTCAAATTTTTATTTGTTTTCCAAAAAGGAGCAAGGAGGAAAATATCTTCTCTGTTCTGCACTCCTTGTAACAAATGTCTGCATGGACAGTTAGTGGGGAGAGGAGTGGCAGCAATATTCCAGCAGAGAGCTTGGCCCTGGTGCCACTGAGGCTCTCTGTGCAGGGCTGTGGCTGTACCCATTGGAGTGCAGCATCCACACCAGGCACCTCTCTGCAGGGCAAGGGAAGACCTCTACATTGCTTCATTTCCAAGTTAATTGCATGCTTGCAGCTTCATTGCTCACACAGATGTGCCACAGCTACTGAGTCCTGGTGCTTTTCCATGTCTGATGTCCCTGACCGGCTGCCCGTGGTTTGGTACCTGTGGTGTGGGGTGCCAGCTGTTTCCATGGCAGCCCCATCACAGCCCAAACTCATCCACCCTCCAAAACTGCGATGGTGTTTCCTGGGAATGAATGACTGCATGTGACAATCTCGCTGGTGTTTCTGTGTGGATTCCTTCAAAGAAAACATGCAGTTTTCTGTTGTGCAGTTGTCAAAGCTCTGGGATTATTTTCTCCACAAACCAAAGGCAGCCCAGCATTAACTTGCTGCTTTGTAAATGGCCAGTGGACAATTTGGATCTTTGCTACAGAAACCAAATGAAGCAGAGCACTTTTTCTGGGGTTGCTGAGCAGAAGTGAGTGCTCCCAGAAATGTTTGAAATCTGCACATCAAGGAGGAGTGGTGAAGGACAGTGCACAAACTCTTGCTAGGCAAATTCCATTTTCCAAAAGCAAGTTTTGCTCTCAGAGACCTGCTTCAGAGATGCACCCCCAGAATCTTGCTGGACTGGAAATTTCTTGAACCATGGGCTGAAAAATCTGAAGATCTTACATCCAAGATCTTGGTTTGTCACTATGAACGTGACAAAGAAAAACAGCCCCCAAAATGATTCTTGCTTTGAAATTTTGTTGTTTGCTGTTTGTTTTTGATGATTTTTTAAAAATTCCTTTCAGATGTTCCTGTTAAGGTCAATGATCAGCTGGAGCAGGCGGAGGAGGCAGACCTGCCCCTTGCACAGCACTGGTGAGGCCAGTCTGGAGAGCAGTGTCCAGAGCTGGGCTCCCAGGGCAGGAGGGACTGGGACAGGCTGGGGAGCCCAGGGAAGGGCTCTGGAGAGCTAGGCTGTGAGGAGAGGCTGGGAGAGCTGGGAGAGGAGGCTCTGGGGAGACCTGATTGTGGCCTTTCTATGCTAAAGGGGACCCACCTGAAAGACTTCTTAGCTAAAACATTTTTAGCAGGGCCTGTTACAATCACACTGCCAGAAGGCAGGGCCAGGTGAAATATTAGCAAGAGATTCTTCCCTGTGAGGGTGGGCAGGCCCTGGCACAGGTGCCCAGAGCAGCTGTGGCTGCCCCTGGATCCCTGGCAGTGCCCAAGGCCAGGCTGGACACTGGGGCTGGAGCAGCCTGGGATGGGGGAAGGTGTCCCTGCCATGGCAGGGCTGGCACTGGGTGGGATTTAAGGTCCCTTCCAGCCCAAACCACTCCATGATTTTGTGATCCCACTCACCATCCCAGTGTGACAAAGCCAGTAGTGCAGAGCTGTGGAACAATCTCACCTTCTGAATGAGTGGAGCAGGTCTGTCAGAGCTACACTGCCACATTCTCCTGGTTGGGATTCCCCAGGGGATCACAACAAATAATAATGTGTGGAGCTGCTCACAGCTGGGCCAATGTGTCTTGTTCTTAGGAGAGGCTGTGAATTGTGCAGGAACAAAGTGCAACACAGTACTTCAAGATAAGTGTGTATAAAACATTAATTACATCTGTTTACAAACAATAACAAATAATTCCTCAAATGTAATTTGAGTATTTGTTTGTACTGCTATCACGTTATTTTCTAATTTCCTTTAAAACACTAACAGAAAGGAGGAAAGCACTTTTCCATCAGTCTGTCTACAGGGTACAGAAAATACTTTATTTAATGCTTTTGCAGCTCTGTGTTATCTTTTCCTTTCTGAAGGATTTGATAATGAATTATATATTCCAGCTTGACATGAAATATTTAACTCACGCTCTTCAATTCCAGTTCAACTTCCCTTGTAAAAAAATGAGTTTGAGCACAGAAGAGACCAGGTCCATAGACACAAATGCATGGTGCAGATAGCAGCCTCCCCCTGCCCAGGACCCAGATCAACAGGGCTGAGGCCTCGGAAGGCTCCAGGTGCCCCGTGCTGCTCCCTGTGCCATCCCCTGAATCTCAGGAGACACCTGGCCTCAGTGCATGGATTGTGCAAATACGAATGCAGGCTTGATGCTCTGAGCAACTGCCTGGGGATTTCTAAAGGCTGGGAGGAAAAGACATGAGAAAGAAGTGCAATGACTACTGCTCACACAGTGAAGCTCTTCCCTTGTCTCAGGGTTTCTCCAAGCCTGCATTAGGGTGACAGCAGAGTGGAGGGAAGACAAAAGTGAAGGGAAGGTGTGACCTCCACACTGGGGCCACCTGGTGACACTGCCGAGGCTCTCCTTAGAGCTGGGCTGGATGAGAGCTGGTAAAAAACAGACACGAAGCAGGTCAAGAGCTGTAAGCAGGTGCATTTAATTTAATTTTAATGACTGTGCATATGATTGGTTAAAAAGTAGGCGTTAGGAGAAATTCTGACTTTATTTCCAGAGGTGTAAAGGCAGGTACCATAAGGTTCCACCTTAAGGCACTTGCTCTGGTTGCCCAAATGTGTGACATGGTTGTTTATTCCTTTGCACCCCCTGTAAGAAAAATAATAGAGGAAGCCACAAAGGTGACTTTTCCCAGCTAAAGGCATTACATAAATATTTGTTACACACACAAATGGAATATATCATAAGTTCTGAATTCAAGGTGCTTGTGGAAAATGTAATTTCTAGAAAAAAATAGCAGCTTGTCTTACCCATAGCCCAGCTTCTGCCATTGCATAAATAAAGTTATCCAGGACTTGAAGAACAGAAGCCCAGAGGCTCAGGACAGAGGAGTGCACACCATTAGGTGTCCCACGTCCTCATGTGCATGTGCCAGAAGGTGGAATAAACATAAGGTGGAATGAAGACAGTTGTTTCCCTATTTGGGCATGTGTGGGTTTCTCTCAAACAGATGGCACGTCCTAAAGGTAACACTTTCCCTGAATTCTGCCTCTCAGTATTCGGGTGGAAACACGAATTGTGTAAGAAGATGCTTATCACGTGATTGAAATCCTTACTCAGAGTGGGCAGATTTTGTACATGAGGGTAAGGTGAGGCTGTGTGCAAATTTTTCAGGCTCAGTTTCTAAACTAGCAAAGTGCATTTTTCTGAGCCAGTAAAAACAGATCACTTGCTATGTGAGCCATCACTGTGTCTTCCACAGCACTGGCAATGCTGTGTGTGTTTCTCAGGGTGCCTGCTGGCTCCCTCTGGCTCGTTTCCCATCTCTGGCCTGGAGGGCTCATTCTGTGAACTGCAGAGCTCCACCATCACCTGCAGGACTTGTTCTTTCCTGGGTGAAACTTGGGGGACAGCTGATGAGGTTCAGATTGTTCCCAGTGTCTCATGGCTCTCCTTCCGTGGGTCTCTGTGGTGATGTTGTGAGGAGAGAGGTCCCCAGCAGGTGGGGAGGACCCCCTGATAAGCCAGACTCCCCATTCTTTGGCCAGGGAAATTACACTGCTTCAATGGCTGTTTACCCTTGCCTGTAAATGTAAAAAGGAAAAGAAAAAAAAAGCGACACCTGACCATTCTGGTTTAGGTCACTTTAGTCTCAGCTTCTATATCTACAACTTAAAATTTACTTTTTTTACACAGGGTATGTGATAGATGCTCCCAGAGGCAGGGAATGCAGTGTTCTGCAGAGCTGGGGCAAGTTTTTCCCCTGGCTGGTTTGTTTTGAGAGGTTCTGTATGAAGATGCAAAGGTAAAAAATCCCAAACTGAGCTGAACCTGTGCGGGTGGCTCCTGTGGCTGTGCTGGGCAGGCTCGGTGGGGACAGGGTACCCTCCCTGCAGTCTGAACTGAGCAGTGTGAGGTGGGTTAGCAAAGGGCAAATGCCTCCCCAGCGTGGCTGGGGGATGGCTGAGCAGGGGTGCTGGGACCCGGGGTGGGAGATTGCTCTTCCAGTGCTCAGAGAGGCTGGCTGTGCCCCCCTGCAGCTCCAAAAAACCCCATCAAAACCCAAAACCAAACCACAGAACCACTTCACACAACTGCTCATGAACTGCATCGAAATGCATATGAAAACCTTAATCTGACCCCTAAAAACCCTGAATCAAAATAATTATGGGGCTTATAAAAATCATGAGCTCCCTAAAGCAGGAAGCTCCTCTGGTGAGGCTGCTCTGACTGTGTGGAAAACAGCAGCTGATTCCCAGGTCCCCCTCACCTGTGGATTGGTGGGTCCTTGCAAAGCAGGTTAATAAGCAGATTTCTGGGGAGCCTGATTTATTCTGCATGGATGCACAAATAGTCTCTAGTTTAGACATGGCTATAAATGAGAAGACTAAACCAATGGAGGGGAAGCTCAGAAAGTCGTGATCAAAGGTTTATCAGATAATTTGCACTCATTCAGCACAAATGTATTCAGGCTTTTAGAGTCCTTAATAATTAACACATTAACACATCACTGTTTCTGACATTAGTACATTAACTTTCTATCTTCAGTAATGCATAGAAGCTATCAAAATAAAAGCAGAAAATCAGATGCAGAAAACGGGAAGATCTTTCCTGGCCTTGTGGCTTTTGTGTAAACCTAAAATTGAGAGCTTGAAGAGATGGAGAGATAATTTGTAGGATTTTCTTTTTCTTTTTTTTCCTCCATGGCACAGAGAAATATCACAGATCAAAGACCAACATGAAAAAAGTAAAGTTGAATAAAGGCATATTAAGCCTTTAGTTCAACTTAGATTTCAAATTTCAGTGATCAATATAATATTTTAGAAAGAAACTCTTTCTGCTCTGAAGCTCAATTTTTTGATTAATGAGGTATTATCAACTTTCTTTACTAGTCTCTTTGAAGGAAATGCAGGTATTTTGAAAACAACATAACCGGCATATGTCTGTGGGAAAAGCCTTCTTCTTTACTAGTATTGATTGCTAAATGTTAATTGACATCCCCTTCGGGATCTGGGAGTTATATCAAAGCCTTCGATCACCCTGGTCTGCATAAGAAATGCCTTTCCCTGTGTACTCAGGGGAGGTGTGAACGGACTATTTTGATTTAAATTTGTCTCCAGTGTGCTGTCAGGGTCCTGGCATCCTCCGGGCATGCAGCCTGCCCCCGGGATCAGGAGGGCAGCAGCAGCAGCGCAGTGCCAGCGCGTTTTGGCAGCGTTAGAGCAGCCGGATGAGAGGTGCTAGAGGGCTGCAAGGCCATGCTGGGAGCTCTGCCGCTTCTGCCAGCTTCTGCCCTGTGCTGGGTCTGCATCCCGTGTGCCAGCTGTGCCAGCCTGGCCCAGCCCCACGGAGCAGCTGCAGCAGGGATGGCCCGGCAAGGACAGGGGAGGACTCCTCCAACCCCTCCGCGTGAGACCTCTCCTCTGCCTGGCAATGATGGCATTCCCTGACTGTGCTCCGTGAATCAGAACCGCCGACAGCAACTGCACCTGCACACGCCAGGTGAGTGCCATTAGTAACTACACCAGGTGAGTGTCATTAGTAACTACGCCAGGTGTGTGCCATTAGTAACTACGCCAGGTGAGTGTTACTAGTAACTACACCAGGTGAGTGTTACTAGTAACTACATCAGGTGAGTGCCATTAGTAACTACACCAGGTGAGTGTTACTAGTAACTACATCAGGTGAGTGCCATTAGTAACTACACCAGGTGAGTGCCATTAGTAACTACACCAGGTGAGTGCCATTAGTAACTACACCAGGTGTGTGCCATTAGTAACTACATCAGGTGAGTGCCATTACTAACTACGCCAGGTGAGTGTCATTAGTAACTACACCAGGTGAGTGTTACTAGTAACTACACCAGGTGAGTGCCATTAGTAACTACACCAGGTGGGTGTCATTAGTAACTACACCAGGTGGGTGTTACTAGTAACTACATCAGGTGAGTGCCATTAGTAACTACACCAGGTGGGTGTCATTAGTAACTACACCAGGTGGGTGTTACTAGTAACCACATCAGGTGGGCGTCATTACTAACTACAGTAGTAACCTCATCGGGGGTGTCATTCCATTTGCTCCAGGTGTGTTTAATTCCATCTTTTGCTCGCAGAGGGCACCAGGACACTGCACAGCACCACCAACACTTGTACATTGACACAGTTTCCTGCACAGCCCTGAGCTGCTGCAGGGTGATGCTCTTTCAGGAAGGTCTCTGCACTGCTCCTTGCAATGCAGCACTGAGAATTAGCAATTTTGCTCCCAGACCCTTGATATTAATAACCATTCTTTGGATTTCTTTCTTTCACTCCAGCACAGGTCATCCTATCTCCCTTTAGCTGGCTCCCTGCCTCCTTTGTTTTCTGTATCAGGTTCAACCTTCTTTGCCTCTTGTTTCCCCACGTGGCTGGTGACTGATAGAGAAGAGAATTACTGAGCCTGCAGCAATCCCTCTAACAATTGGTTTTCTTTTTGGCAACTGTCACAGCCTTGCAATACTGTCATGGATGCTGATACAAGAAGCACTGGATGAAACATGGATTTTGGATAGTTCAGAGCATGTGATCAAACAAGAGGAAAGATGATGCCAGGGGATGTCAGTGTTCCCTCTTTGGCAAGTCCAAGCCACTCACAGTGCTTGGGAACACCAACAACCCAGGGTTAGGGTCCAGTGGCTCATTGCACCACCTCCCTGGGAGCAGGCATGTGCTCCTGCTGTGGGAAAGCTGAAGTGATGCCTTTGCAATGTTAAAACCAGCCCAACCCTCAACAACCACAATCACAACAATCCCAAACCCCACAAGTCCTGTTGCACCATCTACAGTTCAGGCAGAGGTTTGTGAAGTGCTGTCCAGGTTGTCAGTGTGCTGTAGTGAGTGTTGTACATTTGGCTGATCTCCTTGGTCCTTTTCTCTTGTCATGGTTTTTTTTCTGTGACCACTTAGTGTTTTTTGTTCCATATCTGATCTCCCAAGTGAGGAGCCTTGGTTATCACTGCTTTCTGGAGCATTCCAAGCTGATGGCTGTCTGAACAGCACACCTGGCTGAAGGAAAATGAGCTGTGCCTTCCTCAAGCAGGGCAGGTTGGTATGCTTTGGGCTGCAGCCAGCATCGTATTCAGAGTGCTTCTGTTGTGACACAAGCAGCTTGAAGTGAGTCCTGATCTTTGTGATAAAAAAACCTCCAAACCTTTTGCTTGAGTAAGATTTGAGGACAGGACCACTGGTTCTGTTTTGTTCTCTGGAAGTTCAATGTGTTACTTGGCAAAGGCCATCGTAAAAGGGAGTATATGAGGTATGTTTCTGGGGTGTTGATTGTGGAAAGTCACTACCTTCCCCTCGCATCTGACCTACCCATCCTGTACCACTTGTCTCTTGGCACCCAGCTCTCGTTGCTGTGACCTGTCTCACAGCTGCCAGTGGTTTGTGGAGGTGTGTGTGGTACAGGTGTGGCTGACTGCCAGGTATGCCAGCGCTGGGTCACAGGGACGCGGAGTGATGCCAATCCCAGGGGATGCAGTGACTCCAGTCTGCCCAGTGTCCTGGGAAGAGCTCGTTTCATCCGTGAGTTCAGGTTCGTGCCAAGTCCTCACCCTGCCCATTAATGTGAGTACTTCAGCAGCACTTCCTCCTATCTGTCCCCCCCAGTTTGACAGAGGTGTGCACAAACACGTGCGTTGTTAACCTCGGTTCATTGCAGCTGTCAGGAGCCTGTTCCACCCGAGCTGTCTGTGCTGGCAGAGCTGGGTGAGGGCTCAGCCTGGGGCCAGGCTGCTGTCCTCCCCAAAGAGCTGCCATTTCAGAGAGATGCTTGAACACAGCACTGACCCCTAACTGCTTAAGGCACGAATCAGTAAGGAGCCAAAAGTACCTGTATTTGCAAAACTGGCCCTTCTGAACATTCCCTTCCCCTCTGTGCTGGTTTCCTTCTCCCTGTGCCCGGCTGCAAAGGAATTTCTACTGATATGGTCCTGTCTTTGAGTAACCGTATCAGATTTTTTAAATTAGGTTTCTGGAATCCTTGGAACTTTGTGGATTCATGTCCCATGTGTAAATCACACACTCCCACAAATACATGCTTAGAGTATTGTTTCTACAATTATTTTCAGAGATAATTGGAAATGGCTTTCACTGACATTTGAAGTGTTCCTTGCAATGCCCAAAAATCTGAATGTATAGCACACCTGTGCCTGAAAAGTGTTGCTGAAATACTGTATGAGTGTTTTTTCTGGAACAAGGCTTCATGCTATGTTCAGTGAGACTGAAGGAGCAAATTGTTGCTTTGGCTTTTATGGCAGTTCATGTAAGCCCTCAAAAGGACCAGAAAACTAAGGTTAATGAAGAAAGTGAAGGTTAAACTTTCTTGAAAGCATTTTCTGACTGAAATCCAGTCTCATTTTTTTAAATTCTTTGCAAGAATGGGCTTTTGCTGACCTCTTCCTCTCTATCTTAAAGTATATTAGGGGTGTGATGCTGTGTGTGTCTGCTCTGGTTTGTCTGGCTGCCTGTCAGTGTAGTGCTGCTCACAGGGCTCGGGAGGCATTGTTAGTTTGTGGAGTTACACAATAGGCCAGCACTGGGCAAAGTGAGGCTGCTTATTGCCTGATGGGAATGTTGACTCCATGAAAGCTACAGCAGGGGTTAGACCTGTCCCTTACCTTTCCTAGGCAATTTTTTTCGTTTCTCACATACCAATTTTTCTGAGATGTGTAAGAAATAGTGGGTTTGGAGAAAAGAGAAACTTGTTCTCAATGTATGAGCAGTGTGTGTGACCCAGTCTGCAGTGTGCTCCATGGGTTTGGGCATCCCCCTGCTCTGGCACAGACCCCCAGGGCCTGCAGGGGGGTCTCTACCCTGGCACTGCAGCACCTCCTGCCCCTCCTGGGAGCTGTAGGGCTGTTCCCCTCACCTATTCACACTCCTGTCTGCAGCTGCCATTGCACTGGAATTTTTTTCCCTTTTTTACTCTGTTATTCACCATTGCTGATGGGCTCAGCCCTGGCCAGCTGCGGGTCCCTCTTGGAGCTGCTGGCATTGGCTCCATTGGACATGGGGAATCTTCTGGCAGCTTTTCACTGCAGCCACCCCAGCAGCCCCCCCCACTACCAAAACCTTGCCATGCAACCCCCAAACAGTAGTTGAAAGAATTTTATTTAAAATTACTTAGCGATTTTATTGGTGATAATAGGATTATGAAATTAATTTGAATTTGGGGGGAGAGGGGAACTTAAGGAATCAATTTAAACTTTCCTGTTGAATGTAAACCTTGCCAAATCTCCATAACAAGTTTTCACTACCCCTGTCACATATTGGATAATCAAATTAGGAATGTTAAATTACATATTTTTGTAGAAATAATGTATATGGAAATTGAATAGATTTGGGGCAGTTTTAAGGTACTAGTAGTACAATATGTGGATTTGTTTTATCACTGCAATACCTGAAAATGTGGGGGAAAAAAAAAAAGTAGAGGTGCCTTAATTTGAGCTCAGTGATCTGTTGTGTTCTCTGGGCTGGGTTCAGCTGGTACAGCACATCATCTGCATGCCTCTCCTGCTCAGGACCTGTCTGTTTGGGGTTCCTCCAATTCTGTACCCAAGCACTCTGAAGTGAGTGTGCAGGGATGGAGCCCTTCCAGGAGGGAATCATGGTCACATTCATTGCAGTGGGCTTGTCCTCAATTATTCATTGTGGGGGGAGCCCTGTGGACTGCAGCCCTCAAACCTACCAGGCTGCAGAGCATGTTCCATGCATGTTCCAGTTTGATGTGGACCTGCTTTAAATGACACTGGGGGAGTGGAGAGTGGGACAGAGGCTGATGCCAGAAGGGTGGCATTCATTCTCAGAAAAAAAAAAAAGCCTAATTTCCTTCAGTTATGCTTTTGTGTTGATCCACTCAGGGAGAAGGTGAAAATCAAATAATCTTTGTCCCAAACATGCTCAGTGTCACACTAATGGGTGCTGCAGCTGTATTTCAGTAAGAGGTAACTGTGAAGACTTGCCCAGTGTCAGCTGCTGCTGCAAAGACAAACCCAGGGCTCCAAGCGCCTTTTGTGTGTTTTATTGAGCTGTCCCACACACCAGTGGAGCTCTGTCAATGTGCTGAGCTTGAGAAAACTCTCACAAATTGTTTATAAACCCCCTGACTTGAGAGCAGTAGTTGTCCTTCACTGCTGTGTCCTCTAGAGCCAATGTTTCTATAAAGGAGTTATGGTACTCCTGTTCCATTTATAGGGGAATTGCACTTCCTCTTTTTTGGTATTTGTCTTGAATATTTCACATCTGAGAATGTAAATGCAGCAAGAAATCTCTAGCTGATGGATTCCTTGGGCAGAACTGCAAGGCTTTTGGCATGGAGGTGTTTTCATTCTATGGCATTAATCTTGCAGTATACTCAGTTTTTTGGAAGATTATGCGGAACCTATACCACCAAAATGGACTTTACTTCTCTGACATAACAAAACTAATGTGAAAATCAAGAAAAAAAATGTTTCTAGACTTCTAAATGTACTTTAAAAAAGAATTCTATTTTAGAATAAGATCCAGAGGAGTTTCCCTGATGCTCTGAGAGTTGGCAACTTGTCTTTCAGTTATTCTGCTCTAAATTGGAACACAAAACACTTCTTAAAGGCATTGCAGCTGGGATTATCTGACTGATATTACTATGTTATTGGAGAGGTTCACAACATTTTTTTTATTTTTTAAATAATTATTCTACCTGTGTCTCCACAGAATTACAAAGGCTTAATGATCTTGGACACGTAAGCATGTTTTTCTTCTGCATCCCATCATTTTAGCAACCTGCAGAATAATTGCTCAGTTAAGCATTGAGTCTGTGCAAACTAAATGCCACATTGCTACTTCCATACCTGAATGTCTGTTTTAAAGGCACTGACCTTTTGGTATCCAACCTTTACAAAGTGGTACTTTGTAGTACCACTTAGTTGCTTCTTATTTCATCACTTTCACTTCCTTCTCCTTCTTAGGTAGAATTTAAATATCCCCTTTTAGTTTTATTTCTGAAAAGACTTGAATTTTATGGTTGTAACTGCTAGACTTAGCACTGCAGAGTAAGTGAAGGTTGTTTCAGTGGCACCAGGCAGCATGCTGAACTTGGTTTCCCCCATGCTGGGGCTGCCTTTGTCACAGTACCTTGCTGGAAGGAGATGTAGCTGACTGAGGGGACCAGGGCAGTGATAAAACCCCATCAAACATATCTCTTGCCAGTTTCTGTACTCCCAGGGCCAGTGTGGGGTATCTGGTCAGTGCCGGTGGGGACAGCATCCTCATGGAGTGGGAGAGTGGGTTCCCCGAAGGGGGCACTGGGGTGGCCTTTGCTGGATTCTGAGGGAGCAATTTTCAGTGTCCCCCTGCCCTTTGCTGCCATTCTCTGGCCAGCCTCCAAGACCTCCATTCCTTCCCAGCCTCTGGCCGAGGTCAGTGAATGGGTGCAGGAGCCACTAGGAACACAGGCGGCAGCAGAACAAAGGTGAAAGGATTTGGATCTCAATTTCCATCCACTGAGGGCCTGAAGTATGTCTCTGTTGCTCGGCTTGCTGCAGGTACCTGGGGGTTGTGGCGTCCAGCATGTGGTTCTGCTCCCCTGTGACCCTCAGCTGTGCTCCCACAGAGACTGCTCATCTGCATGGTGGCAGTAAGACACCCCTCCTGTCCCCACGATTGAATGTCCAGGCAGGAAAACCAGCCCAGGTCGCTCAAGGTGAGTAGGTGATGCTTTAACATCCCCTCAGGGTAAATGAGGCACTGGAGACAGGACAGGCAGTACCTGTGAAGGATTCTGCTTTTGGAAGAGGATGTCACTGCTGCTCAGAGGTTTCCAAGAGCTCACACCATGGTTGCAGGATCCAGCTCAAAACAGGAGCTGTCCACTGAGCCTGCCTGCCATGCCATCACTGCAGGGCAGCTTTCTCTGCAGGACAGAGTGACCTTTGGGGACAAAAGGACCCACTGCGAGAGCAGACCCCCTTTGCTGGCACAGGCTCCGCAGTGAAGCTGCGTGTGGGGTGATGGTGCTGCCTGTTGTGATGGGAGAGCAGAGGCTGGCCTGCCCCTCCGGGCTGCCCGGTGCCCGGGGCTGTGACCCTGCTGCCAGGGCTGGGGGTCTGTGCCCCTCACTGCACCTGACAGACAGACAGACAGACAGCGGCCACCAGGCCACTTCCAAGGCAGGTCCCTGCTCCTGGGCGGTACCCCAGGGGCTGGCATGTCTGGCTGCACCCCAGGGGCTGGCATCTCCGGCTGCACCCCAGGGGCTGGCATCTCCGGCTGCACCCCTGGGGCTGGCATCTCCGGCTGCACCCCAGGGGCTGGCATCTCCGGCTCTATCCCAGGGGCTGGCATCTCCTGCTGCACCCCAGGGGCTGGCATCTCCAGCTGCACCCCTGGGGCTGGCATCTCCGGCTCTATCCCAGGGGCTGGCATCTCCGGCTGCACCACCCGTGTTCTGCCGGACCCCTGGGGCCGGGGAAGCGACAGCAGATGGCACTCGTGACATGTCACAGACAGAATTTCTGCAAGGAAACGTGGTTAGTGCGGTGCACTCTGGCGTGGCCCCGCTGACAGCCGCCGGCAGGGGCGGGAGGTGGGGATGCGGGTCCGGAATTGCCCAGGGAGCCGCTGCCGCCGGCCGGGAGGGGCTGCGGGGAGCAGCCGGGTGCTCGCACATCAGGGCTCGCAGATAATTGCTGTCTCCGAGAGTTCCCAGAGCGCTCACCCTGCCCCCTTGGGATGTATTCACTCAGCAAGAAAATCCATGCGTGCCACATGCCACTGGAGAGGAGAGTCTGAGTGAGTGCTGCTGCATGAGGTGCTGCTGTCACCAGCCTGCATCCACCACCTGTGACCCCATCCCTGCCCAGAGCCCATCCCACCCCGCCTGTGACAGACCCAGGCTCCAGCACAGCTTCACGCTAATTCAGCATAACACAAACACTCCAAACCTCCTGCAAATCAAGTTCTGAAACCCCATTTCGATTTCTTTGGACTTCAGATGTGTTTTCCCTGTCTGTGCAGGCGCAGCCAGTGGAAGAGCTGTGTGGAAAGGGAGACCCCTGTGACAGGGCAGGAGTGGGGAGTGGGAGCAGCAGGGAGCTAGGTTTTTCCACACTTGGGAGCTGGTGGGGTCTCACAGCATCCCTGAAGGGTTCTGGGTGGACAAAGCCATGTCTCACCTGATTGAAAGCCCTGGTGTCAGCAGCAGGTGCTTCCTCCAGCCAGGGTTTTTATGGCCTGTTAAAGCAACAATGACTCCGTGTAATACCCCAAGGAAAGGAGGAGAGAACTGGTAGGTCTTCATGGACTGAAACTACAGATCTAGGCTGTCTTATATTCTGTGTTTGATCTGTATCTTCTTTTTGGGGTTCACTTTGTGTAACAAATGATCTTTAGATTTTTTTAATGAAACATGAAGTATATCAAGATTAAGAATATATGGTCAAAATTTATATTTTATTGTGAGAATTTCTGTTCTATTATTCCTGGAACAGACATCAAGGAGAACACCAGTATTAAATGCTTAGTTATGCCTAAATAAGTCGTTTACAAATAATTAAGACTTGTGGAAGACACCCATGTAACAACTCAGAATTTAAAACATTTACATACAGTTTTCAGGTGCTGCACTCCCATATTCCCTGCTCCACAATGACAAGAGGATGTGTGCTCTGTGTAACTCAGCTCTGCTGAAATACACGTGGGGCTCCTGAGAACCTTCTACAACTAATACTTCAGAAAGACAATTGCTAATCCTCTGGAAATAGGCTTTACCTAAAATTACAGGACTATTAGAAGACTAGAATCCTATGTGTAAGCAGACATAGTTGTCTTGCACTTTGCAGATTAGTGCAACCTTAGTAAGCCAACTGTTAACACCCCATTGAAATATTTACTGTTCTGCTCACGTACTTCAGAGAATTTGTGACTTTCATGGGCCCAGTGTTCTTCCTCCAGGGCTTGTGGAGGACACAGCAGTGCAGCTCTGCTGCTGTAACCCTGATTTACTGAAATTAAAGCCCTGAAATGCTGTATGACTTGTGCAAAAATCCCATGGCACAGCAGGGGCAGAGACGAGACACAGGGACACTCTGTGTCCCCATGTTACCCGAACCAGTGCACAGAGTGCAGGTTAAGGGATGGAGGACAGTCAATTCCTTAATGAGGGTACCACCACTGCCCAAACCAATCCCCTCCCCACCGTGCTGGACACCCCAAAAGGTGCAGCATGCCAGCCCCTTCTGAGCCTTTTGCTGGGGCACTGGGCTTGGCAGTGGCCCTGTGTGCCCAGAAGGATCCTTGCAAACAGGAAACTCTCCTACTGTGTCCTTTCAGCCTGGAATTCCAGCGAGGCTGAGGGTGAGCCTGACTAGCTCTGTCTGACCTTGAATGCGCATCCCCAGGGGCGTTTCTTTGGCATCTCATTCTCCCAGGGAAGGCTGGCAGGGTGCTGGTGTGGCAGGATGAGCCAGGAGGATGGGAGTGAGTGGCACTTGATTACCAGAAAGGTCTGGAGTGCACTTCAGGGAGAGCAGCTTCACTCTGACCTGTGAAGGGCAGTGTCCAGGGCTCCCTGCCCATGAATACAAAGGGGGGATGGCTCTGTGACAGCAGTTCCATGGATGGCTGTGGGATGCATCTCTCCTGCCTGCACAAAACAGCCTTGTCATTCATTGAGCTGTGTTTGTGTCCCGGGGTTTCTGTGCTCACTGTCATCCATGCTTTCATTTGTGACTAGAACAGCCAAGCTCTAAAGGACAAGGGTCTGTGGTTGTAGGGTGCTGCCTGCTGGTAGCCTGTGGCTGACACATCCCTCTTCCCCTCCAGAGCCCACAGTGGCTGAGCACAGCTGCAGGGATGAAGGTCAGGTCACCTCAGGGGGCTGAGACCCCCTGAGCCAGGACCCTGGCCAGCACTGGGGCTGTCCCACGGCTGGGGAACTGCTCCCCTTGGCCCCTCCTGTGTCTGGGGAATTCTGCCCACCCTGGTGCCAGGCACTGAGAGCTGCCTGACCCACCCACTGCCCAGGGCTGCACTGGGGGAATGCAGCCCTGGACACCTGGGGAATGTCCCTGTCTCTGGCATTGTACCAAATGGGGATTCTCTCAAACTGATGTTTGTTTCTTCTTCCAAACACTGAGGGATAATCAAGGGGAATCAAAATATTCATCCTTCCCTCTTTGCCTGGTTTTTGGGGTTTTTTTTGTCTCCAAAAGAACCATTCAGAAATCAAAGGAAATCCTTGCCTGGAAGAACTTCTTTCCTCTGCATTTGAATGGTTTGTCTGTAAGGATTCAATTTTGTCAGCAGCTTCAATGACATCTTAAAACTCATTTCCGTGGTATGAAATGAGCATTTTAAAATCACATCTTACAGGTTAAAAATGGTTCTGTGTATTGTTCTTTTGGTATCCTTCCCACAGGTGCAGGAGGACAGTAATAAATTTGTAGATTGAGGCACTCATGGACTACAGTAACAGATACAACACAGTGCAGCAGAGGTGCTGTCCACAGCTGCTGCCACTAAAGATAAAGAATGGAATAATTTACTGTTATTACAACTTGAGCCACATGAAACCAAAAGAGAATAAGCCTGCTCACTGGGCTCTCAACCCGTGGTGCCCTGTGCTGAGCACGGTAAGGATGGCAGTGGGTTCAGAGGCAGCCCCTGAGCAGCTGCAGGGCTGAGCCCCCACACCCCGAGCAGGGCCCTCACTGCCCAAGGGACGCTGCAGGACAGAGCTGTGGCACTGGCAGGGCGAGGCAGGGTGTCCCTGTCCCCTGGCATGGACAGCTGGGTGCTGGCACTGTGGGTGGAAGGCCTCACTGAAGCAGAGCCTGGAGCTTCCTTGCTCTTTGATCCGTACCAGGAATGGTGGCAATGTCAGAAATAGTTTCAGTAAGACATTTTAATGTACATAAAATCAAGACTATTTAGAGAGTAGAAATAAGAGCCTCTCTGTGTTCATAATTTTTCTCCCATGAGTGCCTCTCTGCTTATAATTATTTCCCATTTGCATGGGATTATTGTTAGTAGCCTTAGTGTTTAGAAGGTACAAATAACATCTCCACTGGGGAAAAGGAACTGTCTTTCCTGACACATAAATATCTACTTTTTCTACTTTTGAACTGAGAAGAAGTACTTTAGGAACTGCTAAACAGTCTTTAACATGTACTGGGAAGTTCTGGTTTGACTTGCAGTACAACTGTCTCACTGGTCCCTTAGTGCAGGGCACAGGTTTAGGAAGGGTTACACCACACACTTCACCCAACATCACCCAGAGCTATGTTTGTCTTCTGGAAGTACATTTACACATTTTGTGGGCTCCAGCTGAGAAGCATCGCTCAGCCTTGCTCAGGGAGGATTTACACTCCAGCACCATGGAAAAGGCTGTGACCAATGAGCAAGTTTCAAAAAACCAGTTCTCTGCTGTTGTCTGTTGATTTAAACTGCAGTATTAAATGAAGAAATCACCTAGTAAATTCATTTATTAGTTCATTCAGAATAAAATAAAGAAATATGCCAGTAATTAATTTGCCTGGAAAGATAATCAGAGACTCTTCAACTGGAGCAGGAAGCCTGGGCAGTGTCCTTAAAGTTAATGGTCTATCAAGTGAGACAATGAGAGTCTGTGCAGCTTCAGTGGCTGTCAGCATCTCTCTGCTGGTGTTGTGCAGCAAGAGGCACCAAAGGATTGTTGATTTCCTCTGAAAACACTTTGTAGCCCTCCCCAGCTTCCTACCGGCTTTACCTGTTGCCTACCACCTCTCTGAAGTCCATGAGGCTGTTGCAGGATGAATGAACAACTCAATTTCCTCAAAAGTGTTTGGAAAAGCTGGTCTGTGCACTGTGTACATGTGAAACAGGCTGTCTGGCTGCTCCTTTAGTGCCCTTGCAGGATGCTGGATGCTAGAGAAAGGAACTGAGCCAGGGCTGGAGACTGCACTCTGTCCCAGATGGAAAAGCCTGTGCACTGCTGTGGCTGTCTGCTGTATGCCAAGGAGTAAAACATCCTATGGCATTAGATGAGCCTTGGTTCTGAATTTAGAGGAGGTATTTCAGTTCAGTTCTTACTCCAGAGCTGAGGGATGAAAGCATGACATTTTAAAATGCAGAATATCCTACAGAAATAGCACCAAGCCAACCCAGTGTAAAATGAAATAAAATACTATACAGAATACTATATAAAATACTATCCTCACCAGGAGCAGCAAGTGTGTAACCCACAGGCTGGGGTTATACACGCCAGAGCCTGGGCTCTGGGGACCAGGACAGCTGGCTCTGTGAGGGATCCCCAGCCCCTGTGGGTTTACATTTCCTACCCTCTCCACTGGTTACTGCTAACACTGCTGACTCTGTCTCCCACTACCTGATTCTTTTGCCCCCTCTTTTGTCTCAGCTGAAGCTCATCAGCTTGCATGAAAAATTATGAACAGACTCCTGAGCTCTGGTGTCTGAAGAGACTCTCAGAAAAGATCAAAGATGTACAAGTGCTTTTGACTCAGTAAAATCCAATGGACATTGCCTAAAATCCTGTAAAACCTTTGAGGTGGAAAATGCAACTTCTGCAGCCTGTTCTCCCTCTGCCACCCAGATCAGAATGGACACACCAGGTCTGGTTTTGCCAGTTCCTCTTGGGTAGACTCGGCAGCCCTGATTTGGTCTCTTTAGTTCACATTCCTGCACTGCAATAACCCAGTCTGCTTTTTAAATCTCCATTTCTGATCACCGTAATATAAAAGGTTATGCTCTGCATATTATTTTCAAATAATAATAATAAATTATTGTTTAAACAAAAAAAAACCTCAAAAAATTGCATTTTGAAAACCCCCATTTGTTTGTTCTCTCTAATGCACCTTTTTCCCATGACAGTTAAAAGGTTTTTAATTATCTTCAATGACCACTGTTCAATTGTTTTTCTCAAGGCCACAAACCATTTTGCACATGGAGAGAGGAAAGTGCAGCTTGTTCTCTAAACCTACACTCTGCTCCTGCCTTTCTGGGAAAACTCAGGCAGGCTGCATGTTTTGGAAGACAGCAGCAGATTTCCAGGAATATTCCAGTGAGCACACTCTCACAGTGAAGCCGAGCCTGCAGGCTGGGCTGGGGTCAGCAGGAGCACTGGAGGGATGGGGCTCAGCCCTTCAGAGCCTCTCGGCATGCCATGTGAGGGCCTGGGTTTGGGGTGCCACAGGCTGTGGGAGCCCTGGCTCGTGGGCAGCGCCTGCTGAGGGTGGGCAGAAGGACCTGCTGCCCCTCGGATGGCATCCCAGCCAGGCTGGGCAGGAAATCTGAGCTCTGCTGCCTCTGCCCCTGCAGCTCGGGGGCCAGCACAGACACAACCCTGCTCTGGGAGCAGCAGCTCTGCTCTGGCTCCACTGCAGTGCTGGGCTTGGGCTGGGGCTGCCCATGGCCCACACTCTTACACACTGCCCAGCCCATCACACTTTCCACCTGGTTATTCCCTCCCCTCATTAACTGACCAGCATCTCTCATTTCCACCTGGAGTATTATTCCTTTGAGGCTAAATATCAAATAATCTGCCTTTACAGGTGTATCTCCAGGCCAGCTGTACCCTGGGCCTTCCCTTGTTGGGTATTCCCTGCTGTCACTGCTCCTGGGCTCTCCCCACCCCATCAAGAGAGCAATGATGACCCCCCCAAGTGGATTTTATCTCCCCAGAAAAAATAATCTCTTCAGGCTCTTGTCATGTAAAGCACAATGTTAAAACATTTCAGAATTGCACAGTGGCTCAGTCTAATGGCAACCTTTTTCCTTAAAGATAGATGTTGCCATTAATCAGAGGCTCTCCTGCTTTGCTTCAATAAGCCAAGCTCATTGCAAGAACAAAAGGATTGCCACTGGAATAGCCCAGCTTTTCAATTTCAAACCATCTGCATCTTACAGAAAAAATGAAATCTTCAGCAGACACAAATACTGTGCAGAACTAAATGATACAGGCCATTTCACTTTCCTTCATGGTTTTCTAACTTATTGGCTTTTAAGTAATGGATAGTCCAACATCAAAAGCTCCACTCAAATAAGACAAACAAACACTTAAAGCACACATTACACATGGCATTCCCAGCCATCTGTAAAGGCTGATCTCTAAAGAATAGAGAGGGAGATTGTTAAATTCTTTGTGTAAACCAGAGCACAAAGCATCAGTGGGGGAGATGTTCAAGCACTGCTCTGGTGTCTGTGGGTGAGTTTCTTTATTTGATGACCAAGGTCAGGAGAGACTGTGCTGCCAGGCTCCTACAACCCACTGTAACCTTTCAGCCCTTTCCTGCTTTTGTCCCCCATTACTATTCAGCCACCCTGACGACTGGCAGGCAGTCTCTTCTACATCACAATTCACATCACATCATCTCCTGTAGCTCTGTCTCCTCCTTGCTCTCCCCTTACAGGTGACCCCTCCAAACAGGTCTTTTGGAGGATCCTTTTCATCTCCTTGTCAGCCTTTTGGGGTGCAGTGTCCCCAGTCCAGCCTTTTCCCCTCAGCCCTGTGAAATCTCTTCCTCGATCACTGTCCTGGAACCCGTGTTTCTGTCACATGAAGCATAAGCTGCTTGTCACATGCAGAGGGCTCCTGGCACCCAGTCCCACTGTCTGTCACTGCCTCGCCAGTGACATCTGAGTTCCGTTCTTGGATGGCTCCTGAGGGCAGCTGGCAGCACCACTGCAACTTCTCAAACAAACTTGTAATCCTCTTCAGCCAGGGCATGCGTTCAGTAGGACTCTGACAGCACCTTCATTACCTGTCTCTGCACCTGCCCAATGCCTTGTTCTGCCCCACAGCATTACAGAATCAAGGAATAGTTTGTGTTGGAACTGGAGTCCCCTTCCTCCCCAGCACAGGAGGCACATCCCTCCCTGGCAGAGCTGATGTTTCTGCCTCCCTGGGTGTCCCACAGGTGTTCATTGCTATACAAACTTGGAATCAGCTCTCCAGCTGCTATCAAAGTAGGAATGAGTCAGCCAAGCCCTTTCTAGGAACTCCTTTATTCTTACTTCTTAACACAGCTAAGTTGTGGCTTTGGTTATGTTTAAACTGTCTGAAGTGAAAGAGATTTGAATTTAGAGTGTGCTTTGGAATGTATTCCTTTACTTCATCTTTGTCCTCCTTAGCACCTAGTTGAATGACAGCTTTATTTGGTTCCTCTGATGCCTTGAAACTAGGTACTGTGGAGTGCTTTTCTTGGAACTTTTGTCCTACACAAGAAGTACTGCAAACATAAATTACACAGCACTTCCCACAAACTCCTGGTTTACAGCATGCTGTCTTTTCTCAATATACCAGAAGGCATTTTTTTTTACAACAGAACTTATACTGATGTGGAGTAGTTTATCCTACTCATACCACTTGTTTCCATGTCTCTGAGTCAGACTGTGTTCCAGCCAAGACATTATAACTTTTCTATCATGTTTCTTCTACCCAAAAGACCAACCCTCCTGTACCACTCCAGAATTTCAGGTGTCCACAGCCTGATGTCCCTGCTCTTGGCAGAAGAACACAATTGTTCTCATGCTCCTGCTGTTAAGAAAATTAATCCACTCTGTCAGAGGTTTATGTCCAAAAAGGAGACAGAGGAGTCCTGTAACTTAATTTGAATAAAGGGAGAGGCCATGGGGCATTTCCCATGGGGTCTCTCAAATTGCTGGAGGATGCAACCTCCTTTTTATCCAAATTTCCCTCTTTCTCTCCCCACTGGCTGAGGTACTTGAGAGGTACAGACTTCCCAAATTCCCTAATACAGACTCCCTATTTCTCTGTATCTCTGTTCTTTTCTCTAAGTCCAGGAATTTAGCATGGCCTTGGGTGAGTAACAGTCTGTGTCAATTTGTGGGATTCCTCTGGAATTGATGGTTTCTCTCACTGCTTCTTTCATCTATCAGTATCTGGCTTTATATGCAAGCAGGCCCACGGTTTGTTTGCAAAGACACATCCCACTCATTCCTTTCACCGCCTGCCTGCACTCCCTCCCCTGCCTGTCAGGCATCTGTCCTGTTCCCTGACCCTATCGTTGACTCAGCTGCTCTTCTCCAGAGTTAAACATTCATTTCTGGCCACTTCCCTTTCTTTTACCTTCTGATGTTCCAGTTA
Source organism: Passer montanus (assembly GCF_014805655.1). Lineage (NCBI taxonomy): Eukaryota > Metazoa > Chordata > Aves > Passeriformes > Passeridae > Passer > Passer montanus. Next base: position 121,454 of record NW_024365493.1, read on the forward strand.
CCATCGCTAAATTCCCACTCACTTGATTATTTTCTACCCCTCTGTAAAAGCAGCCAGTATCTCCCTCTCTTTCCCTTTCTTTTCTTAGTATTGATTTCATTTTCATGTGATATCTTCAACCCCTGGAGAAAAGTCCTGAAGGATGCAACCTTCCCAGAATGTACCCATTATCCTCCTAAACGTGCCCTGCAGTACCAGTCCTGAGCCCTTTGTCCCTCCCTTACTTGGTGGCATCTTCACATGAATGGCTTCCTTAGCACGGATCTGATGGTTCAAGTCTTCACACTGCATCAACCTTCTCTGTCCTGTGCCAGGAGGCAGCTGGCACTGCCAGTCCTTGTGAGTTTTGTTCCTTAAAGTCAGTCCTCACCTCTTTGGTTATGGCTTCTGACTGGTCACTGATTTGTGGAACCTCCATAAAAGTTTGTGGAAATGGCACACAAGTCCCTGAGCAGCCCCATCCATCAGGACAGAGTGAGATAATCACTGATTATCTCCTGCTCAAAGGGTCCCAGCAGAGCTCATTGTGGATTCGTTCAGGGGGAGGTGCAGTGTCCCGTCTGGTACCGATGGTGACAGAAAGGTGACAAAACCAGCACTGCTTTAAAATCCTAAAGTGTCTCTGCAGCATTGCTGTGGCTGCGGAGGTTTTCTTACTCTTGGGGTTTGCTTGGGGTTTGCTCAGATGAGATGACACTGCACTCGAGTGCTGCCCTCAGCATTCCATACTGCCAGCCCCTTCCTTCCTCCTGCCTTCAGGAGAAATGGGTTTGTAGCATCACTAAATAATTTTCTGTGGGACTTAGAGCAGCGTTCACAGCCCTATGAAGTCTCACAGCACTGAGGGGAGAGAACCGGGTTTAAAATAAACAGAAACACAGACTGGGCTAGTACTGCAACTGGAACAAACCTGGTGAACCCAGGACAGCAAATGTCAGCCTGCAGCAGGGATGAGCTTTCATCCATGCTGTATATTGCCTGCTATAATGCTGCATCTGCTTTGGGTCCTGCTGGGTCTTACAGAGCATACAGGAGTCAGGAGGATGAGGAGAAAGAGGAGGAGAAGGTGATGGAAGGAGTCTCTGTCTTGCTCACATCAGAGATGTGTTTTCATCCTGAGAAATTCTTTAATGTGTCCATACAGAGGCATGCTTGACTGACAAGGCAGCTCAGAAAGCTCTTTGCTCCTTTTATTGGCTACTGCTAAGGACATCAGCTGAGTGGTCAGCCCAGCTGAGGGAAAAGGTGGTGTTAGGGGGGGTTGTGGCTGCAGAGCTGTGCAGGGCAGCCCAGGGAGAGATGGAACACTGAGCTCCTTTTCTGAAGGCTGGCAAAAACTTTGCAGCAGCTTGTAGCAATCTCTGTAATTCTGGGGATTCTTTCATTTTGCAGGTGTGGGGAAGCATTTCCAAGCCCGGATGACACTCCTAGTGATGAAGGACTAATTGTTTCTGGCATTCTGTTTGAGGTTTGGAGGCAAACTTTGTCCTGAGCTGCTGTGTCACCAGCTCCAGTCAGCACCTTGACAGCCTGTCCAGTGCAGAGCAAGGAGATGGAGCTCCTGCAGCACATGTCAGGGTGTTTGGGGGATCTGCCTCACTGTGCTGGCACTGCAGCTGCAGGTGCTGGGTACAGTGCCTGCTGCTGCCTCTCAACAGTACAGGGATTTCTGTGTGAGCCAGCTCGGCTGCCCCGGCACTTTGGTCACTTTGGTCACTTTGGTCACTTTTGCACCAGTCCAGGACCCTTCCCGCAGTCCAGTATGGAACCAGCATGAAACTCTGCCCACAGCAGCCCTGCACTTCTCAGAGCCTGTTTGCAGAGGGAGACCCTCGTGCAGGAGCCCAAAATGGGGGCAGAGAGGCCCCGGAGCCCCACACAGGGTGGGACCCTGGCACTGTGGGGACAACTTGAGCCTCCAAAAGCACTGTGTCAGGCTGGCCTGGAGCTGGGAGGTGTGGCAGGGAGGGGAGCTGATGTTCAACCCCTTCCTTCCCCTTTCAGGCTTTGCAAACAGTGGTGAGGACCCTGCTGCACCTCTGACAGTGCCATAAGCCAGCAGTGTCCAGCTCCTCTTGCTGGCTCAGGCCTTGCCTCACAGGCTTGTGCACTTTTTGGGCTTGGATTTCCCTTGGGGACCTCAGGGCACAGGGCTCAGTGTGAGATCCTTTAGTGCCACCCCAGAAGGTAACCAGCAGGAGCCCTGCACAAGCAGCCAACCAAAGCAGCGCATCCTGATGTGAAACCAGAGCTGCTGTGATAAAAGGAGAGGGAAGACACAGACTTTGTAGCCATTGCACTTTTAGGACAGTTGCCCTTTCCCTCAGTGACATTCCCGGTGTGTATGTGTGGACTTGTAAAACTCCAGCCCTTGGACTCAAAATATGACGGAATAAGGACAAGTGCTGAGTGCTTTATATCACAGAGTCCTGAGGCTGCTGGCAACAGCTGCCATGTAGTGTAATTAAAGGAAATGTGTTGCCTGGAGTATTAATTAACAGGCAAGTAATCAGCAGTATACTTGCACACCTGAGCTCCTCAGTCCCATTGCAGAAGTGCAGGGGCTGGCCACTTAGCTTCCAGCAGCTGTGCACATCAGGGCATTACAGTGCTCCCTCATTTCCTGAGTTTCATTAAAGGAAGTTTAGTGAAAAAAATCTCATTTGAAGAGATGCCAGCCATCTAAAACATACCCTGCTTTTACTGAGTGCATACAAATTTATTATGAAACACCCATGTAGAGAGGGGATATAGAGGAAAAAAAGAGAATTATCACACTATTTAAGATCTATACCCCAAGTTTTGTCTTTTGTTTTCCCACCTCCAAGTGCAGAAGGGAGCTGCCTACCCAGGGTCCAGCACCTCCCACAGCTCTGGCCCAGATGGGCTGTGACTCCCCAAATGTACAGCCTGAAAAGCTAGGGAGGGTGAAACTGCAGGGTTGGAGCAGTCAGCACGTTGGGAGTACCACACTCAAATGCACAAATGCACACCTGCAGCTGTGTCCAGTGCAGTGTGAACGTCCTGGCTGCAGCGTCCCTTCGAGGGGCAGGAGAGGGGGGCAGCAGCACTCCCTGGGCTGGGATGGCTGCAGCCCTGCAGCGGGAGCCTCAGACAGATGGGAGGAGGCTGTGCCCATCACAGAATCAAGAATCACAGAGTTCGTGGGATCTGCAGGGTTGTGGGCTGGCAAGGCCCAGGAGCAGAGGCTGCAGTGACTCTTACGATCTGCTCTAATCACAGAGGAGCAAAGAGAACTAAGTCTCTGTGAATAAAATGCAACAAGCCCAGAAAAGTTCAAAACTTATTCCCCAAAACGAGATAAAACCAAATGAGATTAGATGTTGATATCAAAAATACGATATATTTTATTTAATAATAAGAGAGGCAAAGAGAGAGAAAGAGAAAAAAAAAGAAGAAGGAAGGAAGGAGGAAGGAAGGAAGGAAGGAAGGAAGGAAGGAAGGAAGGAAGGAAGGAACCAAGGAAGGAAGGAAGGAAGGAAGGAAGGAAGGAAGGAAGGAAGGAAGGAAGGAAGGAAGGAAGGGAAAGAAAGAGAAAGAACGAAAGAAAAAGAGGTGTGTATGGTAGGACAGAGAGAGTGACAGAGACAGATTAAGCAGCCCTCTGTGTGTCCCAACGATGTCTCATTGCTTCCCTCTATCTTCCTGGCAGTGGGGTCCGCTGCTGGAAGTACAGAATCCAGTGGATCCAGGGGATTGATGTACCTTTGGGCAGGTGGGAACACCCAGGTGACTCCCCGAGGGGGGTAGGTGTGACACTGTCCCCTACAAGGCTGCAGACCTGTCCGTGTCATGTTTCGTCACCTGCAGTGCTCTGGTTCAGGGTCTGGGACTCTCTGGGGGCCTTTGATGGCCATGACCCCCTCTGCTGTCCCTCATGTGCATGTCCCTGAGGCGGCTGTCCCCGGGTGGGCTGCAGCTGGATGGGTCTGCACAGGGAGGATGGGTGGGCGTTCACTGCCTCTCACCAGGGGCTCTCTTCACCCTACACCCAAAACCTCTGCTCCTCCCGCTGGCTGGGGCAGTGTGTGCATTACCTGGCAGCAGGCGAGGCTGGGGCTGTGGCCTCCACCCAGAGGTGCTGGGATGGGCTCTGCTCTGGCTGCTTTCCAGATGCTGTGAACAATAGTGGCACTTCTCTTATCTCTATCCACTTGCAGTCCAGGGCCTCGGCCAGGAGGCCCATTCAGGGTGCAGTGGTCTTCTGTGTAGTTTTTGTTATACAATTTTGCTATAATAGGCAAAAGTCCTTCATAAAAATGTTTGGGCCATAAACTAAAATACTTCAGTGTGTGAGAGGCTCAGGCAGAGCATGGATGGGCACAGCCTGGCAGAGAGGGTCTGTCCAGCCCCACAGCTGACCCTTGTGGGCAGGGGGTTGAGCCTGCCATGATGGACAGGAAAGGTAAAAGTTGTCGTGTTCCACAGTGTAATCTCCTGGGATCCACCACTCTGTGCTCAGGGTATTTAAGGTTAAAGACTCGGTGGTATTTTCTTCTGAGAATTTGTCTTAGCGATTCCCCAGTTATCTGTATTTTTGTCTTTGTAACAGTCCATCTCAGCAAAAAGCCCATTTATTTACACATTTCTTTTCTTGCTTTAGAGTTATATCTGGTATTTTTATTTCCCAGCTCTTGCACTAAAGAAGGAGCAAGGAGATTATTTGCTTCCTCCATGCCAGCTTATGTCTTCCAGACCTTCAGCACTTCCTAGCACACATTTCCCTCTTTGCCAGTTTGAGGAGTCCTGTTGCATTATTATGTACATTATTTAGTCCTATTCTCTGTTCCCCTTTTTGAACCACAGATTAATTTAGGTTGAAAAGGATGTCTGGGGCTCGGATTCAGCTGTCTGCTCAAAGCACGGGCACTGTCACAGCCAGGCTGCTGTACTGCCTGTTCCCCCTGTCCAGGGTGTGTCCCTGCTCTGGTTTCCCAGCTGTGCTGGAGGCAGGTGAAGCCAGGACAAGCCATACTCACTGCTCACTGGTTTCAGCCCTCTCCCCTTGGGAAGCTCTCAGGCTCCCCAGGCACAGCCTGCCTCCAGTGTACCTGTGCTGGCTGTGCCCTGCCTGCCTCCCCCAGCCGCTCCTGGCTGCAGCAGGGTTTGTGCCACACCACACCGGGACCCGAGGTGGCTGTGCCCGAGCTGTGGCGCAGTGTCCCTGCCTGCCGTGCCAGGATGCTCTGCCTTGCACCCCCCAGCAGAGCTGGGCAGCGTGGCTCACTACACTGCGGGCTCGCCCCAGCACATCTGTGACTGCACGCTGCTCCCCTGGACAAGCTCTGCCAGGGAGATTTCTTCTCAGACACCGAGGAGCACTGAGCTGATGTTCTTTTTGCTATTTTAACTCACATCATCATTCCTGAATGGCAGAGATTAGATTTCACAGCTCATCAAGGTCTCTATACAACCCAGATTTTATTTCCTGCGTGTCCATCATTTTAATGCTCATTTTCAGTGAATTTCACCCTGTGTACCTCAGAGGATGCTGGGAGCACTTTGCTGCCTGATGGTGTTTCCTGTGCTTGTGTCTTTCATGACTCCCCTGGAGACTGCTGTGGCCATCATTCTCTTTGCCCACCTGAGCATCTGTGGTGTCTTTACCCTGCCAGGAGGGGTCTGAGCCACCAGGAGCAGAGGGGACACCCAGTCACCACCCAGCAGCCACCAGGCAGGGCTGGGGCCGTGTCTGCTGCTGCCAAAGGTTTGGGGGTAGGGGGGGAAGAACGCCTTCATGGCAGCTTTTGGTAGCTGCAGCACTGCCCTCAGGGATGATGAAACCATTGAGAAACCCTTCACTAGTCTGTGTGGGCACAAATAAACGCTAGTGCAGAGTTTTAGTGAGGCATGGCCCTACCAGGACAGCCACCTATCAGTGATCTTCTCAGAACTGAGAGGGAAGACAAGATATCTGTTTGACACAGACATGTCTGCACTGAGCGGCCCAGAGCTAACCATACCACAAGGTCTGAGGCACTGAGAACTGATGGAGGGCTAAAATGCTGGCAGAATAAGCACTGCCATTTATTACAACAGTTTTGCACCTCCAGAAGTGCTCCTTGTCCTGTAGAGTCCTTGAGAACTGCTGTTACTCATGTCGAGACAGCCAGCCTGACCCACTGTCAGCAAACCTGAGTGAGACACATCAGGTGAGGCTGGGGGAGCTGCTGTGCTGTGCAGGTGGAAACTGGGACATTGCCTGGCCATGGCACATTCCTGTTAATCACTTACATAAATTAAGTGTGACAGTCAGCCAGAAACTCCCCAGTTTTAGACAGGAAAGCTTTAGGGGATTTACCTTGCTTCACAAAGATGGGCTGGATTTTCAGCTGGAAGTAAGGAAGAACCACACTAACAGTCGGTCCAGCAGAGCAGGGTGTCCTGTGCTATGGGGAAGGCTTGAACCCTTGCCCTCGCATGGGAATCTCAGAATCACAGGATGGTTTGGGTCAAAAGGGACCTTTAGGGACCATCTAAACTCATGCCTTGCCATGAGCAGTGGCATCTTTCCCTAGACCAGGTTGGTCCAAACCCCATGCAAGCTGAGATTGAATGTTTCTAGAAATGGGGCAGCCACCACTTCTCTGGTGCCAGTCTTAAGAACGCATACGCATTTTCTGACCCAGACTTTTGTCTCTCCTCTTTCCTTGTGACAGCAGTGCGTGTCATTGAAGAGGACAGGATCAGTGAGGACTCTGTGTAATGCCCTGAAGGTGCCCGCCGAGTGCCGTGGCAGCGGTGCAGCGGGCGGTGCCCAGCGACAGCAGCTGGTATCAGCTCAGCAGGACGGAGCTGGGCAGGGATGCTGCGGGGCCCTGGGGCCGGCGGGACACTCACCCCTCGGGGCTGGTGCCGGAGACGGAGCTGGGATGGGCAGGAGCAGTGGGGTGCGAGCCCCAGCTCCGTCTGTCGGGGTTTGGCAGCCCCGATGGCAGCAGGGCCTGCCTTGCTTCACACCTGCGAGGGGCAGCCTCAGGCACTGCAGGCGTTCAGATTTCTGCTGTACCCGTGTGTCAGATGGCTTATCTGTCCCACCATATGTGGCTTCCTGCCCGGGTTTGTGACCATTTCCCAGACACAGCTGTCTGCAGGCCCAGTCCTTCCCGGCAGGGCCGAGAGCCCCAGGGCTGCTCCCCTGGGCTCGCCAGGCTGCTGCTGCCCAAAACCAGCTGCTTTCATCCCATACTGGGGAGAGAAAAACACCTTAGATGCAGGAAGGACTGATCCTGGTTCACTGGTTGCTCATTCTCGTTGATTCTCTGTTTCCAATCTGTCCTGATCGTGTGGTGCTTTCTGTGTCCTTTCTGCAGCACTGGTGAGAGGAAAACTCTTCCCAAGCTGTGCTTTCCACCCCAGATGTGCCAGTGGACGTCCTTCAACAGCTGCATCTGCCTGTGGCATCCTGTGGCATCCAGGGACCTTGTCACCTTGGCCAATCCACTGATAATTGTAATTCCCATCATGACATAATGATGATGGCAGTAACAGCTATGATGAGGACTTGCTTTTTAATCAAAGCTTTTGATTTTTGCTGTTGTTGTTTTTTGTTTTTTTCTGTAGAAAGTAGGGAATGTTATAAAAACCACTTGATAAAAAGGAGTTTAAGTAAAACTAAAAGGGAATGTAACTTTTCCTGCCTGACCTAAAAAAAAAAAAAAAGAAAAAGAAGAAAAAATAAAAGAAAAGTGTAAATATAAAGAAAGAATCAAAAGTACTAGGAAAAAAGCATCCTGGAAAACTTAGCTGTGCTTTGTAATGTGGCCATGGGGTATACATGTGTTTCATTCACCCAGTCTTTATGCAAGGCTGAATAAATTACACCTGTCTGCCTAAGGTGGCTGAAGTAGTGGCTTTTACAAATTATTTAACTGAATAACTTCTGGGCCATTTGTTCAAATGGCTTCACTCTCCTGGCCAGGGCTCACCAGTGCTCCCACAGGGGCTGGAGGGCTGAGGCCAATTGCAGGGAAGAATTTTGGCCTGCAGGGAAGAAAGAAGGCAATAAATAAAAATAAAATTTCTGAACACTATTTTATTCTACTAATTTTAGCTGAGTTAGTACTTGAAATTTCCTATGAAGCTTTGTTAATCTTCTGCTTGAGGATCTTTCTCAGTTATCACCTGTGTATGTTTCTTAGCTGATTGTGCCATGTAAGTGGTGAAAAACCTGAAGAAGATAGAAAATAAATGCAAAATAAGTATTTCCCAAGATGCTTAATGAAATTATGTAAAACCTAACAAAAACATAATTCAAAAACATTTTCAGATTTTTTTTGTAGCAGTAAAGAATCCATTCTTCTTAAATTGTTCTGTTGGTGTTTGTTTTGGGGGTGTTTTAGGTTTGTTTTTGTTTAATGAATGTGCCTGGTGGCAGGGGAAGCTCACAGCCACTTGAGGGGAAGGGGATTGATTTTCCAGTGACAGTGGGTGCTCCTTGTTTTGGCTGTCCCTGTTTCTGTGCAGGGTAGGTGTGGTACAAGTGAAGAGGCCGTGGCATCTGTGGGCTCAGCTCTGTGGCTCTTGGCACCAGGAGCAGCAGGGAATAACTGATGGAGGGCTCAGGGGAGAGAAGTAGGTAAATAAAAATAATAGTGTTATTTCTGTTTATAAATGTTCACTTGTGGTAACTCTCCTTCCTCAGATGCCATGCCTGGTTCTTATCATGGTCCCTCTGAGTTGTGACATTCTATTTGGTGTGTCAGTGCTTTTCTGGGGTTTGGTTTATCCACATTTGTCTCTGAGCTCTGCAACCCTCTGCCAGAGCTGTCTCTGTGACCTGTTTGTGTGGGGCAGCGCTGGGCTGTGTGACAGAAAACCAGAGGAGCAGGGAGATCAAGGAGCAGTGAAGGAGTCAGAGCTCGGGGTGGCAGGGCCTGGCCTGGGTGCTAGCAGGAGCTGCAGCCCCCACTCACCCCTTAAATGTGCAAAGCAGTTTGGGGCAAAAGGAGAGATGTTTGGGCACTGGTACAAACAGCAGTTAATCTTTTCCAACAGCTCTGTGAATAATGGGAACAAATTGTGGTCTGGCAGGAAAGTGTAAAAAAATACACATCTTTTCCTTAAATGATTATCAGAGCCATCATGAAAGAAAATCCTTCCTCACCATTTTGCACACCTGGTTAAATTCCATCTAAGCAGCTTTCCACAGCCTTTCTCACCTGCTCCTTCCCTGGCTTTATCCATTTCCATCAAGGCTTTATGATCGGCCCTTTCTGTCATATTCACATGTACTCCAAGGGCTTTTGGCCAAGTTAGTTAATAATTTCTGTTAACTTCCTTTTAGTCTGAGCAATCCCAACTCCCTTGAATGTCTTGTCGTGCCTTACTCAGACACCTGCTCCTCCTGGTGCCAGTGGCTGATGGCAGTAGCTGTGGGCAGGGCCTAAGCTGTTGAACAAGCCATTTGGAAATAATATTCTCTTTAGCCACTGGAATTATTAATTGCAGCTTTGCTTTCCTTTCTTGGGACACTTAACACTCAAGGATTTAATGATTTTGCCAATTGAGAGAATTAAGCTTTTAGCCCATGGTGGACTTCCAGCTCTACTCTCTAGCTGGAAAGGGGTGATGCTCTCATTTTCTTTCCAAGACCTGACAATGTTCAGTATTTTGGTAGAAGCTGAATTGCTGAAACTGTTGCTGATGACCTGCAGCAGCCTGACTGCTCGAAGGAGCAGCTCCCATGGCTGTGGCTGAACAGCCACATTGCAGTCACCAGCTTGGCAGTGCTGCTGCTGACCCTGGGAAGGGTTAGTGGCTCAGTGGGCTGAGACTCACAGCTTTCCTCTGGCTCAGCCTCGCTGCTCCTTTTTGGGTTGTGCTTCTTTGATGCAGCAGATCCAGGCACCCCTTGGTGCTGGGTCCTCATCCTTCAGCTCCCAGCCAGCCCCGCTTGTGCAGCCATGTGGAGAATGAACAGGATTGCTTCACCTTCACCCTAAACACGGCTGGGGCATCAGCCATGGCTTATCTCTGCCCCTTTCTCCCACTGAATGTACTGCAGAGGATGGGCACAAATGCTGATGTTGGAGATGATCACCAAAATTCTGTGTTATTTCTCTGCTGTGTAAATGTGAAGCATTTGGTGAAATTGTAATTGTGAAGCAATTGTGGAGCAATTGGATTGCTGTAATCCTTGCATGGAAAATAACAACAACATCAGTGCCACCAAAGCTCCAAGAGCTTGAGGCTTATAATGTTGATCTATTTACAAGCAAGCACCCTTCATAAAGGTTTAAAGAACATATTGGTGCTGTGCACACCACATATTGTCATCACAAAACCAAAATGGTACAACAGTGCCTTCACCAGAATCTATTACTTTTTGTAGCTCAGATGTTATGTGGAGACAAAAGAGGGGCAGACCTTTGTCACAGCCCCAGACACTCAGGACTGAACCTCTCCCTCTGTCCCTCCTGTATCCATGTCCCACATGGACAGACTGCATGGAAACATGCACTATTTTACCCAATAACTCATTCAAGAAGTACGCCTCTGTGAGGAGAGGCCAACCAACACTCCTCCTGATTCTTTGGTATCAGCTCTGGGATGTGAGGATGCTCCCCCCTGCCGCCACTGACACACATTCCTGCCTGACAGAGAACAATTTATCTCCTGGACAGAGGGTTGTGTGGAGCTATGGAAGCATGGAATACAGATACACACAGCTGAGACAGGACTGGTGGAGGGACAGAACTATCTGCCTCACAGGTGTGCTGACAGTGGGCACAGCGTGACACTGGGCAGGGAAAGTCTGCACACAAGGTGGTTTTGCTTCCTGTTGATCAGCACAATTTGAGGCTGAAAAGACCCTCTAAAGGGAGCCATTTGGAAAAACATCCTGTGCCAAATGAGCTGGTGGTGTCCAGAGCTGGAGCTGCTGCACAGTGTGCGCTGTGGCTGGTGGTGCTGGCAGGGGCACAGGGCCCTGAGCTGCCCCTCACCAGAGCCATGCCAGGCACATGCTGGCACAGGCCTGGCCTGCCGCCAGCTGGTTCACCTGGCTCTGCTTATGATGCCACTCAGACCCAGACCAGAAAATGACAAAATGGAAAGAAATTCTCTCTGGACTACTGTGTCTCTGATGAATGAATTTTTTAGTCTAATTTTTGCCTACAGTAAGTGCTGCATCCAAACCACACCCGACCCCACTTGGCACGGAAGTTGTTTTCTGCCTTTCTCAACTGAATCTGTTGTTCATTTGCTCTGGTTGTGCCCTGTGAATGATTTTTATCCAGCTGCTCACACTGAGCTCCCCTGTGCTACTCTCCCTGGGTCTCTATGGACGTCTGCACCTCTCACTGGCTCCCAGGGGAAAATGCCACAGCTCTGGAGCTGCAGGGAGCTGCCCTGGGAGCAGGGTGCCTGGTGCTGGCTGGACTAGGGGTCTGGCTGATGTGGCTGTGCTCCCCCCATGAGCTGGGGACACCTCCCACTGCAGTGGCATTTCAGCATCAGTCTGGCCTGGGGACTGTCCCCTCGCCTGCAGTGCTTTGGGCACCTGGAGCAGGGGGAGATCCCGGGGACAGCTTGTTCCAAGTGGATGGCAGGTGTCTGCTGTGCTGCAGGGTTCAACTAAGGCAGCATGGTTTTGATACCCTGTAAATCCTGTCAAGTAATGCTAAACAACCATGCATAATTCTAGGCCTGAATTCTATATGACGGCTGACTATATGTTTTTAACTAGATCACTAAGTTACAGGTAAGATGAGCAGGTGAGGGTTGGTGTACAGCACCCTTTCTTTCCATCTTGTAGGAAACATGTGCAATCACAGGCTCTGTAATGTATCCAGTTTGTTCTGGATACTTGTGATGGCAAGGGATAAAAAGGGAAAATAATTCAAGTAATAAGGGAACTGCAAGAAATTGTGAAGCAATAAGCACTGCAGTGGGGGAAGGCTTTACAATAAACTGTTCAAAAGGATGTGAAAGCAAAGGAAATACTGCTGTCAGTGGAGCAGAAATAGTTCTATAGTTTTAAAGTCAATCCCTTTAACTGTACAACTGTTAAATGAAAGGTTGTGTTTAACAAGTTGAAACAAGTCACAAATTCTTGAAAGAAAAGGGTTTGCTGAGACTGTGACACACATTAAATAGCTGGCAGGGCTGTCTGATGTGTGTTTGAAAGGAGGATTCTGTGTGTTCCTGTAATTAATTTCATCACCAGTGTGATATGTGCATGCCTAACACATCACAGGAGAATGTGCAGATGTGAATTGTTCATAGCACTATCAATAATTCCACCATTGTTGACAATCAGCTCATGGAAATCAGTTGCCAAATCCCAGCTGGATCCTGCAATACAGAGTTTGAACCCTTCTCAAGAGAGATGAAGTGCTGCATTCCTGGAAAGTGGAAATCAAAACCTTTGTGAATTGGATGGCCTCATTTGCTCTACAGCTAATTATACCTGGTTTGTTTCTGCTCCACAGGAGCAACATCTTTTGAAAACGTTAAGGGAAAGAAAAAAAAATATATAGATATATATATACACACTTCCCTGTACTTGGAGCAGGGCATCTGCCTCGCTTGAAGCCAGCACTTGGTGGCCTTTGTTCCATGCAGGTTTTGGTGGCGCACTGGCTCTTGGTTGTGCACAGGAAATGGCATTTTGAAGGGCTGGAGCTCACTGTGACACCTGGTAATGCCTGCAGGGACACTGGAGAGGACAGGGGAAGCACCAAGGGCTCCATGGCATCCCCCTCCTTCCAGCAGCTGAGCATGCCCAGCTGTCAGGGCAGAGCCTGAACAGCTCTCAGAGGGTCAGTGACCCAGGGTGACCAGCTCTGAGGCTGCTCTCCAAGAGCCTGAGGGGACTGATGGAGCAGCTCTCAGATGCTTACAAATAACCCAAGGAACAAAGTGTACAGGTGTTGAGCAAGTTTGTGCACTCACAGCTGGGCACTTAAAGTGGCTTAAGCTTGGACTGCTGCATCCAAGACTGGATACAGCTGGGGTGCATGGAAGTGGGCTGGAAAGAGAATTGCTGCTCTGTGTCTGGGAACTCTTGCTCTTGAGATGCACACACCACATGTACCAGGAATCAGTATCCTCAGCAGCACGTTCCCAAATCTGAGATTCACTGGGGGTTACAGCAGCAGTGAAATGGGGCTGTGCTCAGCCCCAATGCCCTGACAGATGCCTGCTGAGCGTGGGGCAGTGGGATGGGGCTGGATGAGGCCAGCTCACAGTGTGTCACAGCACATGTCACAGCTGAGACAGCCAATGTCACAGCTGAGACAGCCACAACACAGAGTACCACCACACAATTTCAGAAGGCTTAAGCCCCTACAGAGTAACACCACACCTCTTCAGAATGCTGCAAGCCTTTCCCCTTCTGGCCCTTCAGCCCAGCCCTTTATCCTCATGTTCCTGCACTGCCCCTGTGTGCCCTCTGTTCCCTCTGTGCCTGGTCAGTGACTGCACACCTGGGCACTCCATGGCATTGCCTTCTGTGCTGCTCACCTGCTGCTCACAGCTGCACCCACTGGGGATGGGGCTGGGCCAGCCCTACTCCCAGGCACCACAGACTGTGTGCCTGCACTGGAGGGGGAGCTGGGCAGAGCTCGGACCCACCCTGCTGCTGTGGGAGGCTGTGCCCCTCTGGGCCCTGCTGCCCCCGAGCTCCCTGTGCTGCCCTGGCTGCTGGGCCCCCCTTCCCCTCTGCTGCCTGAGCTGGGGGAATGGAGCAAGCTCTTCCCAAGCCTCTCGTTTACCATCCCTGACACTGAGACCTGGCCCAGACTCAGAGCAGGAGCCTGTCAGTGCCTCACGCTGATTACCAGACCTTGCGTCTCTTAATCAGCAGACCCTGATTAACAATCAGGGACACCTGAATAGAAAAGCCAAGGGCCTCTTTGCTTCCTCTCCTCGCTGAATCACCTGGCCCGTGTGGCTGTGTCCCCAGAGCTGGCCGGGACACTGACCCAGCCTGCAGGGCAGGATGTGTCTGCCCATGTGGAAGGAGGATGCTCTCTCCCTGAGGAAGCTCTCTGACAGCTCTCCTGATTTACCTCCCAGCTTGCCTCAGGCAGGACAAAGCAGACAAATCAATTCTGCGGGCAGCAATCAGGAATGCTATTAATAGGGCTGATTCTCAGTGACCTGGAAATCCTGCTGATCCTGCCAGGGATGCAGCTCTGCTCCACACTCCCTGAACGAGCCTGGCTCTCCATGGAGCCCGTTCAGTGCTCCAGCCTGGGATTCGCTGTCAGGAGCCTGTCCCTGAGCGAGCCCAGGGTGAGACATCCCTGCTGGTTTGCACGGTGTGTCACTGATCCCCCCGGGGACTCTCCTCCACTGGGAAACAGAATTGCAGTGAGCAACGACATTGCCATTACACTGTTAGGAGTGGAGAGGTCTGCAGGCTTCCATGGAAGCATTTCTGACCAGGAGTGAGACTGTAAAGGAGGGTTCTCATTTCAAAGGGCTTTAACCTGGTTACCTCAGGCTCACAGTTTCTTTGATGACTGAAACAGAGCTGAAGGAAGGCTCTTGTCAGTAAGACTGATGCTAAAATGCTCCCAACCTTGAGAAGTATCTTATTGGTTTGAAGGAAAAAAAACCACAAGTGGAACTGGGAGATGAACAGTAATTCCTTTGTCGGTTTAAACTTGGGGTGAGGTCCCTTCTGCCTGAAACCCTGAGTTACCAGTTTAGGTTTAACCCTGGCTGTTGATTTTCTTAAATAATCATAATTGTTCAGACCATGCACAGTGCAGGCTCAGTTCAGCTCCGTGAGAAGCCTTTTGTACAGCCATTGATGGAGGAACACTGAAGGTTTGCATTTCCTAGCTGAATACCCTGCACAGAGCAGTTGTGAGCTGCCTCAGGCCATCCCAGCCCGCACAAAATGGGCACAGGGCCCATTACTGGTCAGGCTGTGCATGTTGGAAATGGGAAGGACTCACTGAACATTTTCCTCAGGGACCAGGAGCCATTGTTCCTGTGCAGACCCATTTATTTCTGCATTGCTGTTCCCAGGAAGTGACCCAGTACTGACTTTAAGGTATGAAAAGCACATCTTCTTCTCAGTGCTGTGTGACACTTCAACTTCTCCTTTTCCCTGAGTAAAGCTGGTATCAGCCACTGTCTATAGCCAGTGCTATTTTAACGTGCCTCAAAGACAATGGAAGTTTCTTCCCATGTGCACAAAATCCAGTGTCCCCACCACCCTGGGCCATGTCAGGAAGGGCAGGGAAGCAGAGCCTGTGGCTGGGAAGTCCAGCAGGAGCTGGCCAAGGGCAGAGCAGCTCCAGCTGCCCAGAGCTGGGGAGGTCGTGGCTGGGAGGCTCCAGAGGGTCCCTGCTCCCAGCACAGCCTCTGGACAGCCTGAAGAGTGGGCAGGGAGCTCCCAAACCAGCTCTGAGCTGGCTCCACTTTCTCAGTGCAAGGCTCCAGCATGCTTGGCTTGGCCACAGAAGAGTGAATTGTTATAAAAGGTTAAAGACTTCTTTCAAAATTGTATTTCTTTATCAGTGAACAGAAGGAAAAGGGAGGAAACTGGAAGAACAGTGGGAGGAGTGAGATGATCCCCTCAAAAAAGTGGGGTGGTGCCCCAGGGGCCTTCAAGGGCATGGGATATGAGCTCAACTTTTCCTTCCCAATCTCCTTCTGATGCATTTGGGGCAGTGAAGTGCCACCAAACTGAGTGTGCTTTAGGTGGTGGTAGCCCTGTGCCAGAAAAGATATTCCCCTTGGCAAACTGCCTTGTTACATCTTTCACAGAGAGGAACACAGAGAATCTGAGCCACACGACTCGGGGAGGGGACATGTTCCTTGGCAAACCCTCCACTGCCTGTGCAAGCTGTCCTCAGCACAAGGAGCTGCATCCTGTCCCTCTGGGATGCACACAGCCTCCCCTGCAGCAGGAGCCCATCCTTCTGCCACTGCCTGGCTGTCTCCTCTCTGTTCCGGCCCCTGGCACCCCTGGGGCAGTGCCCAGCTGGGAGCAGCACCCCTGGCACCCCTGGGGCAGTGCCCAGCTGGGAGCAGCACCCCTGGCACCCCTGGGGCAGTGCCCAGCTGGGAGCAGCACCCTGGGCCAGTGGGGCTCCTCTGCCCCCTGCTCCAGCCCTTCTCCTCACCAGCCTCAGCCTCCCTCAGAGCCCCGTGTGCTGCTGGCCCTGGGGAGGGACAGGGCAGGTGACAGGGCCTTTCCCTACCCTGCCCTGCGTCCCCTTCCTGCAAACCTTGTCTTTTCCTCTGTACACCGACAGAGAAATTCCCCCTCTGCTCTCCCCCTCCCCACACCTCCGTGTGCCCTCTCTGCCCCTTGACTTTGTTCTTGCTTCTTCTCTGCCCCTTTGCTCCTCACACTTATCATTGCAGGGTTTTGCATTACATGGCATTATTGAATCCTTTTAGGAAAAAACCTCATTCCTGATCCCATTCAGCTTCCCAACTATAGTGTATCTGTAAAATTGTTTAACATGCTGTTCAGGCTGCCTTTTATCCCTTTTGTTTCTAGAGAGTTTCCAAACACTGGTGGCCTTAGCACTGGCCAATGTGAGGGACAGAAAGCCAGGCGTGCTCCAGGCTCTCAGCTGGACGTGGGCAGGGCTGGGGTGGCTGCTCACTGCCACTGGCCCATCCCTCCAGAATATCTGTGAGTTAGGAATAAATAACTCACACCTGTTACTCCTGTGCCAGCCCTGCTGATGCTCCTGTTCCCAGCGTCAGCTGGATGTGTTATTGGACACAAACCCAAGGAAGCCAGGAGTTACCTGGGAAAATCTGCTTTCCTAGTTGGAGCAAAAGCAATTCTGCCTTGGAAGGAGACAGAGTTGGCTGGGGCCTCCCATCCTTTCCTTACTAAAGCAGTCCCTGAGTGTCAGAGGTGCTGAAGTGGCCAGTGGACGTGTCACCACACCGACACGAGGGTGCAGTTCCCTCCTCCCTGCTTCCAGCATCCCTGTCTGCTGCTCAAATACCCGTGAGAGCCCCTGGCCCTGGGCACAAAGGCACCCCTGTGTAAGGCCTCCTAGTGCCCAGGGCAGGACCTGAGGATATCAGGGCTTCCTGCTTTTGGGATAGAGCATGCAGAAAGCCCAGCAGAACTTTGTGTGGCCACAGCTATGGCTGGAACTGGCAGCCAGCAGCTCCTTCAAAAGCTGCCTCCCATCAAAGCCTGGTGAGTCACTGCAGGTCCAGAGAACAAGGAGTTCCTTGAATGTACATCTGACATGTTCAGTAGGATAGAGAGCTCATCATCAAAATTTTCTGCCAGATATACAAATTATTTCTGAAGCTCTGTATTGCCACTGTTTGGGGACGGCGTCACTGAAACTTTCCCTCTTAGACCAGCTGCTGTGAGTAATTTCATTGCTAAGCCATATGGCAGAGCTCTTATGTAATTTCATTTGAAAATGTGATTCTTCTAGTGGTGTCAGTGCTTTATCCTCTGTGTTGTTGCTCCTCCTGTGTGCCAGTCGGGCTCTTGGCACAGGAGGAGGCTGTCCAGAGAGGAGCCCTGTGAGAGAAGGGGGAGCAGCACCCTCAGGGCCAGGCTGGACAATGACCACCTCCACAGGCTGCAGGGGCAGCGTGGCAGAGGGAGCAGCTCCACCCTGGTGCTTGTGAGGAAGGAGGAGAGCCCCTGAGGGCTGCCCTGAGGATTTCCATCCCAGAGCAAGGCCAGGCTCCAGCCCATGGGGAGCAGGTGGGCAATCAAACACGTCACTTGTTCATGAAAAATCACAGACACCATCACAGGTGAGCCCAGCACCTGGGGTGCTGCCACCTTGAGTGGCAATAAAACCAAGCTCACCCACTGAGGCAGAGCTGGGAACTTGCATCTGACACCCCCTCAGGGGCTGCCACTGCCTTTGGGAGCTGCAGAGCTTGCTGGCTCTTGTGGAGGACTTAGGTTTGGGAGCCACAGGTGAGGTGACCAAAGGACAAAACCTCGTCACAGCTTCAGGCAGACTCCAGGATTTCTCTGTGCTCCCTGGTAAGTTAGAGCAGAAATGAATTTCCAGACTAAGGGTGTACAGTGTTTGGCACCCAGGGCTGTGCTGCCAGAGGAGACCAACAGCTGGAAATGGAGAGCGCAGTTAAAGACCTTAACCAGCCATCACTGGTGTTAACTCACTGCTGCAGTTGCATAGCTGTTTGCTCATTAAAGGAGGAACTTACTACAATAATAATGCAGTTATAATACTTCCCATTCTGCACACTGAAAGGCAAACAATTTTCAGGAGGGATACAAACAGTTCTGTCCCCTTTCCAAAAGGGCCTTTAGATCTCAGAGCTTACAGAACACTTTTACAAGGTACAGCGTGCTCCAGGCACTGCCAGAATTCTCCCCATTTATACTGTTCAGCCCAGAAGTGAGAAGAGCACCTGAGCTGTGAGAACACTTCTCTGCAGCCTGTGCCCCCTCCAGCCTCAGAGCCTTCATCCATTCACAGCAGGCACCTTTTGTGTCTGTAAAGCTCAGCCCCAAAACCTGGTCTTCAAGCAAGTGCTGGAGCTCTTTCAACTCCCTCAGGAAACATTTCATCTTTTTCACTTTTACCCTGTTTTTAGAAACAAACTCACTGCTGCATTTCATCAGAATTTACTCACAGTTTCACTGCACTTGAACTTGCACTTCTGAAATCAATGAATTGTTTCATAAAAAATTTAGAGCAGATATTGCTGGGAGGTGTGGGAATGGTTTTTTAAAAACTGTTTCTTTATGAGAGCTGTTGATTAAATCTTTGCAGCCACTGCTGAGCTACAAGAGTTTGTGGAGGTGGAGTGGGGAAGATTTCTATGCAGAGCAGACTCGATCTGGTTCATGCACCATTGGTGCTGTTTATTTGTTGCCTCCCCTGGGGGTCAGGAGATGAGAGTGGTTTGTTAATGGTGCAGAGAGCAGCCACTGCCCAGGCTGTCACTGCAGGGGGATGAGCTGCTCCTGTAGCCCTGGGATGCCCTCTGAGGGAAGGGAAGGGCATGGAGCCTCAGGCAGGGTCAGTGGTATTTATTAGAGATGTTCCTGACTGACATCTAAAACCTCTTCTGCATCACTTGGATGAAACATTCTGTATTTTCCAATCTGGCTTAAAGGCAAAAGGGATGAAAAGGAGTTTCCTGAACATTTCTACTCCTGCTTGCACAAAGACACTCAGGCACCTCTCCTCTGACCCCAGAGGTCACCTAGGAAGTGCAAACAATGAGTGCTCACTGCCTGAGCATTATTGAATATTATGGACAAAGAGGAAGATGACAGAGAAATGTGAATAAATCAGATGATCAGGATTTACCACCAGGTTTATTCTTCCCCCCCACCTTTTTTTTAAGTACAATTTCGTATAAAAGGAACTATTACCAGGAGCTTGCAAATTGAGAAAAAAAATGGAACTATAGCTTGGACTGTTATGGCATTTAACAGCAATTACTAATGAAAAAGTGAAAATAGTGGCATGCTAAAGGTTGCACTTGACTGAGATGAAGTGGATGCAGATAGAGCATCTCCAGTACATCAGTCAGTACCAAGCACATGCTAACAGGAATTCAATTTATTCCCACCAACACTTGCTCTTTTTATTGTGAAAGAGTTTAAATTAGCTTATTGTGAATGGTCAGTGGCTGCTTACTCTGGAAGAGCCTTACAGATTTAATGAAGCACCATTCTTTCTGAATTTATGCTGGAAAAGTGACAATGACAAATTTTAAGCTGAATTACTTGCCATATGTGATCAGTTAATGAAAAACCTTCCTCATCCCAATTATCAATTACTGTCCTGTTATTTTTCCCCATTAAGCAGCAGTCTTGTGGCTTCAGCAGTGTGTCCAGGAGCAAACATGCTACTGTCACTGGCAACAAAGCCATTTGGGCACAGGAAAATCCCTTTGGTCCAGGCCACAGCAACTATTACTTGTTTGATGCTTTCTACAGACAGTATTGTGTCTGGCACAGGAAGAGCCGTGTGCAGGAGTGGAGCTGAGGGAGGAGGGCTCAGCTCCCACCAGCCACACTGTTCATTTTTTGTTCATTTTCTCAGATACCCCTGAGCATCTCTGAGGGATTTTGGAGGCTCAGACAGAAGGGATTTTGGTCCATAAGGAGAGGATAAGCCCAAAATAATATGAGCCTCATTCTGGCTGCACTACAGCCACCGAAGCTGTGGAAGAGCCCTGAGGAGGAGGCAGGGGGCTGACCTTGCTGCCTACCTGGACAGGTATGAGGTGGGGGTGAGGGCTGGGTGCTCCCCTGGGTGATGGAGCTCCTCAGTGCCAGCACCTGCCCGGCTCTCTGCCCTGGGCTCTGTGCAGCATCACATGGACAATGAGCAGAGGACTTGGGCTCCCTTTGGAAGAGCTGTTTGTACCTTGCTCTGCATCACTGTGTTCATGGCTGCCTCCTACACCACCTGCAGGAGGGGCCTGGCTCCCACCCGAGCCAGAGTTTTGTACTGGTGTGATCAGATGATTTCTGAAGCACAAGGTCAGAGTTGTCTTGAAGATGCTGATGAAGGTGGGAGTAAACACAGCTGTCCCAGGTCAGGGGAGCAAGGCACTGGAGCCCCTTTATACCTTCCTAATGACATTGCTTTATTTATTTACTTATTTCATTTAGCTCTGTATTGATCAAGTCCTTCAGCTCTCTGTCCCATGGTTATCACTGTGCTGGGAGAGCAAGGCTGTGCTGCAAACAGGACAGAGACGGGTTCACTCTGGATTCATTAGCACCTTTGTACACTTGAGGCAGCAACATTAAACAAAATGGTAAATAATCCAGCCCCCTACAGCCAGGGGCATCTGCCAGCTAGAGCCTGATTCCCAAAGGAAGGCATGTGCTTATTCCTCACTGCTGCCACTTACAAGTCAGGAAAATGAGCCAGGTTCATGTGCAAGGAGAGACAGGAAAAGCTGCAGCAACACAGGACAAAATGCACCAACATTTCCAAGAGAGAGCTCAGCAATGGCAGGAATCACAAATCATTGACTCCTCTTGAAGTATTTTCCTGAGGAGTCAACTCCATGGCTTTCAGCAGTGACTTCTCTCTGATGATGATCTGTGCACATGCTGCTGTTAGAAACTTCACACAATTGACAGGACTTAAAGTCAACAGTTAAACACATTATAGAGACTGCTCAGGGAGATGAAAGGAGGCATTAAAAACAGCAAACCTTGTGTAAAGGTTAATTAAAACATTAATAATGCAAGGTTTCAATTATTCATGCATAAATAAAAAGACATTTAATGGTAGATACACACTGAGCCTTACTGCACTGGACATGACATTGGATAGAGAGAGCACATGAGAGCTTCAACTCAGCATGGAAAATGACTGTGGAGCACAGAAAGTGCTGGGCAAGAGGATGGGGTGAGAGTGGGGATCACAGGGTGCAGGGAGAGGTGGCTGTGGGGCACCTGCTGTGATCAGGTCTCAAGGACAGTCCCTGTGTCCCATCCCTGCAGCCACCCCAGGCTCAGGAACCAGGGGAGTGCTGGCTCATACCTGAGTGTGGCTCTCCCATGCAAAGGGCATGGGATGGGCAGGACCACCACCTTTAATCCTCAAATACAAAGTTTCTGTACAGTAACAACTGAAAAATCCCATAATATTTTCACACAGATTATAGAATTGTAGAATCCTAGAGCAGCCCAGGCAGGAAGGGACCTTGAAAGATGTTCTAGTTCAATGCTTTCTGGGAAAGGAAGCCCACAGGGATTTCCTCACACCCTGACCACCTGCATGAGGAACCCTCAGGCTGTGGAAGCCTGTCCCTGGGAAGGTTGTTCCAGTGAATGACTGTTCTCCTTGTTAAAAGTTTCTTCCTCATACAGATGAAACCTCTTCTGGCACAGCTTGTACCCACCAGCCGCTGCCTTCCCCACGGGGCTCCTCCTGCAGAGACCCTCCATGCTCTTCAGATCTGCCCTGTGTGTCCTGGGCTGCTGGGCTGGGTCCCCCCGAGTCCTCTCCAGGAGAAGGGACTGAACTTCTTCAGTCTTTCCTCACAGGGCAGGCTCTCCAGCCCCTGGGTCCTCTGCATCGCCCTCCTTTGGATCCTCTCCAGTCTGCCTGCTTCGTTTTTGGATTGTGGGGACTAGAACTGGGCATGGCCAGCAAGGCTGGGGGTCAGGCAGGGGACTCTACAGTGCAGCCTGGAACCCACAGTGGCCTTCACTCAGTGCTGCCAGGGCTGCCAGCCCCTCGTCTGCTCTTGATGGGACCTCCTCAGGTGCTGAGGGCATCACTCAGAGCCTGCTGGCTCTGCTCCTGCCCTTCTGACAACCCGCCCCTCTCTGTGTCCCCACACTGTGTCTGGGCAAACACTGTTTCTGTGTGGCCATAATTATGCTCGCAGTTTCTCTCTTCGAGCCATCTTTGACAAGTCATTTAGAGTTTGCCTGCTTTCATCAGCTTTTACAGTGAAGGAAAGTTGGCAGGCAATTCTCGACTACCTGGCTCGTCTCTTGTCTGATGATTGATTTCCAGTGGGAGTAAGTTTTGATATTTGAAAAGATCCAACCTATTATTATTGAACATTTGAGTTGTGTAATGGCAGTATCTGACAAACCCAGAAGGATATTTGAGCAGAAGGCTCAAAGGCTTAAGGAAATTCTAGATCATGTATAAAATATTGCCCAGTGCATTGTCTCTAGTGTCAGAAAGAGAATGGAGAGAGGCCACAATGTCAGGAGAATGCAGCCAAGTTGAGGGGGAAAAAAAGGGTGGCAATGGAATATTTCTAAAAAGTGAGGAGAAATGTTAGCTTCTGTGAAGAATGAAAGATATGGCAGACAATGGGATGAAAAGGACTGATTCTGACCTACATACCCAGGCAGAATCCCTGCTGACAGAGAGGAAAAATGATGCCTTTGATCTGCAGGGGATATCAAGACTCTGGGCAGAGAGCTGATGAATCCTGTAGAAAAGGAAGAAAATGACACCAGCCCCAGTGGAGCCCGGGCTCTCACTGCAGACAGGTCAGCAGCTCTCTTGGTGTGCAGCCAGGGCCCAGCTGTGCCTCGGGGGCAGGACAACAGAAACATCCCCCTTGGGATGGACAGAGTTACCTCCTGGGCAGACAAACCTTGCCCTTGGTGAGGAGATGGAGCCTCAGCTCAGGGCTGGGGCTGTGCTGGCAGTGACCCAGCTGAGAGAGCTGCTGGGGCTGGGGACCAGAGCGTGCCCTGGAGCCCTGCCAAGGGCTGCTGTCCAGCTCCAGCTGAGCTCCCCTGTCTTGCAAAAGCGGGTGTGTTTTTCCTGGAAAACAAGCAGAAGTTGCTGTCTCAGCCACGGAAGTGTCCCTTTGTGCCTCAGAGCCTGAGCCAAGTAGCAGCTGCTCTGGTGTGGGACTCACTGCCCAGAACATGGACTCTCAAGGGTAGAGCACATTCTGGGTTGTGAGCTGGTGCAGGGCCTCTGCTAGCCAGGAAACCAGCTGCAAGTTTTAGAGAAATCCCTTCATTTTGGAGCAGGTGGGAAAAGACATTGATTTCCTCCCTCGGTGCCAAGGAAAAGACCCCATCATCCCTCACCTCATTTCCAGGCACAGTCTCACCCAGATCTTTGCCACTGCTCCCCTGTCTCTGAGCCCAGCCTCCCCTGGGTCACTGCCACCTCTCCTTTGTCCCTGGGCACAGCCTCCCCAGGTCACTGCTATTGCTCACCCATCCCAGGCACAGCCTCATGTTTTCTCCTGTCCTTTGGTCTGGGAGTTCAGACCAGCCCTAGCCCTGGCAAGGAGCAGCTCAAATACACACCTGTATATACAAACACACACCTGTATATACAAATACACACCTGTATATACAAACACACACCTGTGTTGCAGGCACCAGCAGATTTTGAGAGCAAGGCAAGGAGGTGGTGTTTTCCCACAGTGTCCAGAAAGCTGTAGTGCCATGTTCAAATGCAGGGAGAGATGCTGACTCATTAGCATATTATTCTCTTTTTACTAATCAAGTCAGCATGAATAATTTTGCTTATGATTATGTTTGATTATATTAGGGAGTTATAGACTTGAAAAGCTCTTTTTTTAATGACTCTGCAGGAGGCAGCAGCACCATTCCTGCACTATTTTTAGTGGATGTTTCAGAGAGTGTGCTCTGTGCCTGTCCTGTTTCACTGCCAGGATTGTACTCCTGGAATTCCAAGGGAAAAAAGAAAACTGGGCAGTGTTAAAGGAAGTTGTACAGCCATCTACGTGTTGCCTGAGGAGGTAAAAGGCAGCTTCTGCCTCCATTCTGGACTGACTGTAGTGCTTCTGGATGAACCCAGCTGTGTCACGATGGCTTTGAAGCTCATAGCCAAAATTGCATTTTAAAAATCACACTTAACTTGCTTGCACTTACCATACCCCAAAATGAAGTGGAGATGTTTTCTGCTCCAGGGACAAAGAGCAATTTACCTGTCATGCCTGAGGTTATAATTACAGGTGAAAGCTGTGTGAAAGTGGGAAGTGAATTTCCCTGTAACATTAAACCCCAGTGATGGTCCTTTCAGGTCACAGAGGTTCTGAGGCCATCCCACAGCACAGCTCCAGCCCTCGGTAAGATTTATGGGCAGCTGCTGTTTTCTGGAGTGGTGTTCCATGGGAGCTGCCGGAGTGGTGAGAGCCCTGCCAGCTGCTGGAGCAGCCCCAGCCGCCCCAAGGCCCTGGAGTGGGGCTGTGGGCTCAGCCTCTCCACGGGGACAACCTGCAGATCCGTGGCTGAGGAGCAGCACATGCAGGGAGCAGGCAAGGGCATGGGCAAGCAGTGGAGTGAGGGGTGCCTGGGACCTGGCAGTGCTCTGCTCCATGCCAGTGGCCAAGGGTTGGCCAAACCACAGAGGGAAAAGGGGTCTGGCTGCTCAGTGCTGTGCTCAGTCCCTTGGGTGTGATTAAACCCAGCACCCGTGTGCAGAGCTCTGACTCCAGCACTAGTGCTGCCCGTGCTGCAGCCAGAGTGCCCTGCGTGCCACGGTGACCTGACCCCTGGGCCAGGGGCCCGTCCAGCCCAGAGCCACTGCCCCCCAGCACGGGCTCTGGGGCTGAGCAGGGAGCAGGGCTGGCAGCCTGCCCGTGGGGGATGCCACAGCCCCGGGCTTCTGCTGGGCCAGGGGACACTGGGAGGAAGTGGGGGCCAGTTTTCCTCTTGTAAGGCTCACCCTGGGCTGGCTTCTGTAGTGTTCTGTGTCTGTGCCTTACAGAAAAATGATTCACATAAATCACAAAACCATTTGGGGTTAGGAAAAAAATTCTTGTCTGGCAAGGGTTGAAGGGCTCCACCTGATTATCTTGCCTGAAATACAGCAAAATCCGGACTGTGGTATATGTTTTCAAAGAAAATCTGTCTGGTACTAGGAAACTTTTTAAATCTGATTGAAGAAACAAGAATCTGACTGGGAGCTAAATAATGAAAAGATCAGTAGCAAGGCAGGAGCTCTGGGAGTGCTGGAGATGGAAGCTGTGTCACACAGCCAAGGGACTGGAGCCTGCCCCAGCTCCGGCAATGGCTGCAGCCAGGAGGAACTTTCCTAGGAGATGGACAAGGGAAAGCCCCTGCTCTGGTGGGGATGCTGCAGATGGAAGAGATGCTGCCCACAGTGCTGTGCTCCACCCCGCTGGTGCCAAGGGGCAGAAGAGCCTCACCCCAGGCATGTGGGGGCTTGTGAAATGCAGGAGCACTGGATCCCCTGAACATCATGAGCTCTTGGCTTGCTGTGGCCCCAGGTGCTGTTTGCCCCCCAGGGGGTCACCTGTGACACTGAAACACCCTGCAGACACCTCCCTGTGGTACAGGAGGGCAGGAGCTGCTCAGCTTTGTGGGTGAAAAACAAACTGTGAACAACTGAGACGTTACCTGGCACTTCAGCTGAGTGCACACACCCCTGCATACACACGCAGAAAAATTTCATTTTTCTCCAGTGGATCCTAAGAAAGAGATTATAATAAGATTTTGTGCATAGCCTGTTGTTCTGCATGTTGACAACAACAATTCCAAGGCACACAGGGAAAGCAAAAGGAGATAAGATGTAAAACGATTCTGTAACAGTGCTGAAGATTTTCTGGGGAAGGGATTTTTTTTTTTTTGTTTGCTAAGCTTTCAATGATAACACTGACATTTATACAAAAAGGAGATTTTATTTTCCCCTGGAAGTTAACAGCCTGCTGTCTCCCATAGTGAGTTATCCTGTGGGCACTGCTGGCACAGGTAGAGGACTTGCTGCTAATCCAAGTGTCAGCACCCAGCAGGCAAAAATACTATGGAGTCAATAACAGATTTAATAACAAGCCATCATCAATAATTCCATCACTCAGGTTCCTGGTAGGCAGTGCTGCTGGTTCACAGTGCTGGGCAGGGAGAGCCCGGGTGCCTGGGCCACCTCCTGAGTGTGCCCAAAAGACCTCGGCTGGCACTGACCCCGCAGAGCAGGCACTCACTGCCTGTGTCCTGGGCCAGGATTCGCCAGGTGCACCCTGGGCACCTGAGCACACCTGGCAGCCGTGGGGACGGGGGTGGCAGGGGTGGAGTGGTGGCAGTGGTGGAGTGGTGGCAGTGACACCAGTGGTGGCAGTGGTGGCATGCCAACAGCCCCTGAAGGGAGGAGGGAACAGAAGGGCCCTGAGGGTGAGGCTGGGGTCCCTTGCAATGCAGGTGGCAGGGACAGGGCAGGATGGAAAGCACCCGCTGTGTAGTGCTGCTGCCTTTGTGCAGCCCCTGCTCAGCTGCAGCATTGTCTCACACAGTGACAGAGCAGTAAATCAGAAATTCCATTCAAGGAGCTAACATGACAAGCTACCATCGAAATCACACAATATATTTAAAATGTGTGCAAGCCTGCATTAACTGCTGCTGGAGAAACACCCCAACCCACGTCCATGCAGTGTCCTGCCATGTGAAATGTGTGCCAGATTAAGGCTTCCCTCGAAGTGCCCCAGGGCTGGGACCCACTGCTGTGTCTGATGGCACCACGGCCAAAGGAACAACCTCTGCGTGCTTGCCAGCCTTTTTGCAAGGCTCCAGCTCATGGTTTTATGCTGAATGAATAAATAAGTTCTACTCTGCTCTCATACAGAAGGCAGATAAGAAGCCAAAAAACAAATAAGAAGCACAGCAGAAGACCAAACATATTTGCTTTAAGGAGGGGAAGCCACTGCTAAGTTTCTAGACCATGAAGCTACAGGCTGCCTCAAATTAAATTAATTTAATGGTTTATACATTTCATCTGTAGAGATGTGGGCACTGAAATGTGCATCTGCAGGCGAGGTAGGGAGGTCTGGCAGACACTCATGTCACCCCCTGGCATGGTGCAGGTGCCATGTGTGTGCCAGGGAGAGCTGAGAGGGGTGGGTGCTGCAGGCAGTGCCCTGTGTCTGCAGCCTCCAGTCCTGCCAGTCTGGCAGGGCCAGGTGAGCCAGGGTGTGGGGCCAGGGCTGCCCAAGCCCCATCAGGGGGCTCTGGGGGCACAGCAGGCACCACTGACACCGAGCAGCTCCCACCTTCTCCCCACTCCCAGCTCTGCTCCAACCAAGGGCTCTGCATTCCCACTCTCCAAATTGGTTTTTGCTCATTTGGCCAAGCCCTAATTCATCTTCTGTCAAATATTTTTTCCTCCTGCCAAAAGCAGGCCGCCTATTACTGTTTCTCACATGCACTACAGCCTAACAGTGTCTGTAAATAATGAATTTGCATAACGAGCAGGATTTATGAAAACCAGTTGCTCTCTGTGTAGGTGACCTTGTGACTTCAGGCATGCCAGTGTGCAGCGATGCAGGGCAGGGCTGCAGCAGCAGCACCTTTGGGAAGCTGCTCATTGGGTGTATCAGCACCTTGCCACGTGTGCCTTCCTGGCTTCTGGCTGCACTTGGAAGCCCAAAGTGTTCCCACAGAAACGTGCTGGGCTCCCTCAGCAGTGGTGGTGACAGTGGCTGACCATGGCAGCACCAGTGGCACCACCTGCTCCCACTGGGGACCTTCTGGCAGCACCCAGCAAACCTGCAGAGACACATCCAATCCCGAAACAAACCATTGTCTCCTGATCATTGGTTATTGATCACTGAGCACCCAGCAAACCTGCAGGGACACATCCAATCCAGAAACAAACTTCTCTCCTGATCATTGGTTATTGATCACTGAGCACCCAGCAAACCTGCAGGGACAGGGCAAATCCAGAAACAAACCATTCTCTCCTGATCATTGGTTACTGATCACTGTGCAGCCTCATTCCAGGGCAAGGTTAGATTTTGGGGATGAGCACAGTGCAGGCAATGATTGATACCAACATTATACAGACACTGAGACCCTGCTGCTCTCTAAAATCCCTGGCAGGAGGTTGCAGCCTGGCCCTGCTCCCAGGGAACAAGACAGGACAGGAGGTGGCCTCCAGTGCTGCCAGCTCTCCCTGTGGCACTGGGGTGGATGGAGCATGCACAGAGGGACAGCTGGAACAGAACAGCAATGGGAATTGCAATGGGAATGTGAGAAACACCAGTATGGACAGCTCTAGGAAGGACAGCTGGCTCTGCTTTCTTTGTTCCATAATTTGAGAGTTTGAGTGTGACCACAAAAGTTAGAAGCCAGAAATAACGGAATGTAGTGATAAATGGAGGGCAGTAATAGAAAGTTTGCTGGTGTTTCCTGGGAAAATGTCCCTAATTCCTTGGACAATGATGGAATCCAACATACTCACAGTTTTAATGATATTTTTAAAGAATTAGGATAAAAATTTGGATGAATGAGGTGAAAAGTAAATTGTCTGGTAAAAAAGTTCAGTATTTCAAACTCATTTTGGTTGGAATAGGAGAAAAAAAAATTGTTTTTCACATCCTTTTCCAACAGATCCAGTTTACTAAATTTCTGTAATGAGTCCACCTCATCTTCGTTCTTAAATAATTCCAGAGGTGATGTGGAGAACTGCAAACCTGATCCCATACAAAGCCTCCTGAGATGATAAAACTTGGGCTGAAAACTGAAATCATTGTGCAAATACAGGGTTTCTCTGAGCTTTGCTGAACATGTGGAGCTGGCAGCAAATGACAGCCTTGCTCCTACAGGTTACACAGAACAGCTTAGCCAGCTCACCAGTGGGAATCTCAGATGTTTTGTAAAATATCAGGCTTTTCCCAACATCACTGTAAATTTCCCACTTAATTTTATAACATCAAACCTGCCCTCATTTGCCCCTCCTCAATCTTCCATTTGCTCATGAGATCATGGAGTCCCTGCTGATAGCAAGCTGTGATAAATTAAGTTTATCACTTAAGAAAAAATATGTTTGAGTTATAACCGTTCACTCCAGCTGAAATAATTCTATGGGTTCTCCTGAATGCAAAGAAATTCAGTCAGGACACCAGAGCTCTATAACTGTGTGATTTATATGTATAAATATTAAAGGCATTGGCTACTCAGAGGATTAAAACTGTCAGGAGCTCTGAGCGTGGCTCTGTGGCAGCCCCTGCACTCCTGGTGGAAGGTGGGATCCCCACCTTGGAATCAAACCCCCTGAGGTGCTCTGTGAAGAACATGTGGGCAGCTTTTCCTGGCCTTGACAGCCTTGTACTGCCTTCTTGTATTTTCTGGGTTCCTCAACAAAGGAAGGAATGATGAATCTGACTCCATGTTCTCAGAAGGCTAATCTATTCTTTTATGATCTATATTATATTAAAGAATACTATACTAAACTATACTAAAGGATACAGAAAGGACACATACAGAAGGCTAAAAGATACTAATGAAAACTCGTGACTCTTTCCAGAGTCCTGACACAGCTTGGCCCTGGTTGGCCAAAGAGTGAAATCAATTCACATGAAACCAATGAAACAATCACCTGTGGGTAAACAATCTCCAACCACATTCCAAAGCAGCACAACACAGGAGAAGCAAATGAGATAATATTGTTTTCCTTTTTCTCTGAGGCTTCTCAGCTTCCCAGGAAAGAAATCCTGGCAAAGGGATTTTTCCAGGAAATGTGAGAGTGACACTGCCTGAAGAAAGGTGCTTTGGGCAGTCCATGGCCTCAGGGGAAAACTGGATTTCCAGACTGGGACAGTGGGGCTCAGGAGAACCTTTCCCTTCAGGGTAGGTTGTTTCAGGATGCTCTGATGGTGTTACAGGAATGTCCTGGGTCTGGTGAGGGCAAAGTGCCAGTGCAAGGTCATGGCCAGGCTGGCCAGGGCTTGGAGCAAGCTGCCCCAGTGGAAGGTGTCCAGGGCAGGCGCCCTGCCATGGCAGGGGTGGCACAAGGGGAGTTCCAGGTCCCTTTCAGCCCAGACCACTCCTGGCTCTGTGATCCGTGACTCTGTGCTCCTCTTGGTGATGGAGCTGCTGCAGCACACCCTGTGCCCCCTGGGCAGCCCCTGCCAGGGCTCAGAGCAGGGCTGGAACTGCTTTCACCCAGAGCAAACCAGCGCCCTTGGGCTTCCTGCAGACCTGAAGTGAGAAAAGAAAATCCTGGAGGCAGAAAAACACAGAAGCACTGACCTGAGCTCTGTGTGGCTGCCGGAGTTCGGGATGAGGCATCCCTGGGCACAGCACCATGAGCTGGAGAACCAGGTGCTGCTGCCATTGATACTAAAGGATCACTTGAACCCAAAACTGACCGAATAATTTTATCACAGAAAGAACAATCCTGGCTTTTTATTTTAAGCAAAACCATTTCAGCCACTAATCACTAGAAACTGGAGAACGTGGTAGGATTGCAGGCTTTGATCTCTTTCCCAGTTAAGTGCTGTCAGCCAGCCTGCAAGTCTATCATCTTTGCTTTTAGGTCTGTCTCATTCCTGCACAACATATTTTACTTTAATTTTGGCACATTTTCTGCCACACTGCCAAATTTTCCGACTACAGTATTTTATCTGCAAAGTCAGCCTGTGTTCTCCAGGCCTGGTCTGTTATTCCCAGCATGAGGCTTCAGTTCATGACACAGTAACTGGTTTACACTGATTTTAGGATCTGGGAATTGGAAACACACTCCTTTCTGGCACACCTCGTGCTGGATAAATAGTTATATGGACTTGGTTTGACCTAGTGGCTGTTTGTGTCTTCTGCTGCATCCCTCACGGTGGGAAACAGGATTATCTTTCATCTTGCAGAAATAACAGATTTATATCCCTGATAATCTGTATATCTAAGGTAGAACTTGGATATAGAGGTTGTATTTTTAATAGAACCACTGGTATGGTAGGTGAAGTCTCAGATGTGAAGTGCTCAGGTTTTGAATGATTGTCTGTTTTCCTCCATCAGGTGTTGAGGTGAAGGATCATCTTCTGTGCCATAAATCCCCCTTGCTCATACCCTCAGTGCCTCGTGGCTGCAGCAGCCACCCCACCCGTGTGAGATGAGCAACAAAATTTCTGTCCTTTGAGGGAAAGCATGGCAGGCTCGGAGTCCCCCAGAGCAGTAGTTTTAAAAATAGTCTCACTAAGCTGCTTATGTAAAAGATAATTTGATAAAAAATCCCCTATAAAATGGAAACTTCCCTTGGATTTCCATAACAAAGCATCAGGAAGGAGCACACCTGGTGCTGCACTGAGCTGTGGGAAATGCAGGTAAGCCGGACACATGGGAAGGATTACTCTGGCTACCCACGTGCTTCAAGCTGCTTTCAACTGCAAACAAGGACGAAACAATAAAATACCATAAATATAAAATATTTCAAATATTTTTAAAAACACTTTCTCCTCCATCTGCCTCTCAGAGGAAGACTTCCCTCCTGCTAGGAGATGTCAGAAGTCATGGGAATGGGGAGCTCTGGGTGCAGCCTTGCCTGAAAACCTGCTGGGAGGAGCAGGGTGGGTTCCAGCTGCAGCTCTTGCAGCTTGGCCTGTGGCCCAGAATGGATAAATGACAGTGGCACCACTGCCAGCCCCGAGTGGGGCAGGACCATTCTGCTGGGACTGCCCACGTCCCAAACCCTGCAGAAGGGAACCCCTTGGAAACCTTGCGGGGGGGCCCCCTCACCTTCCAGAAAGCACCATTTGTCACATACAAATGCTATTTAAGTGTCTGACTAACGAGTGACATAATTAATGGCATGCTGATACATCACACACATGTGACACTTTGTCAGAGAAACCATTCCTCATTGCAAACCTGTCCTCTGCATTTTGGAACCTCACAGCCCAGTTTACAAGCCCCACTTCTGTGTGGTTTGGCTTGTTCAGGTATTCCCTGCAGGTTAAATGTATCTTTTCCCTGGGTTTTATGCATTTATTCAGTCTGGACTAAGCAGTGATCATTATTTAGCACTGGATCTCCTAGCAGTGAGCTCTGCCTGGAGATTGGCTCTCTGGAGGTGCCTCATTTGTCTTGTGCTTGCCTTGAACATAAGTCAGAAGCCACCAGGGCTGCTTGGAAATGCACCATTTTTCTGAAAGAAAAATCACTCTGCAAACCAAACACAAAAATAAAGTGTAAATTGTGTGGGGTTTTCATAGCCAGGTGTTGGTTATGGGGGAAATTACAAGGGTGGCTCCTGTGAGAAGCTGCCAGAAGCTTCCCCCTTTTCTGATGGGCGCAGTGCTGGTGGCTCCCAGAGGGATTCGCTGTTGTTCCTGCAGCTGACATCCACCCAGCTCCCCCGGTCCACCCTGCTGCTCCCCTCCTCTGGGTGCTAGTGGGTGGATTCCCAAACTCACCACTGAATGGGGTAACAAGCAACTTTTAGGGAAGAAATTGCCATCTGGTGAATGAGAAGAGAAAGTAAACAGGAGAGAAGAGAGAAGAACAACCTCAGAGCTGGATTTCTTTTCTTTGCTAGTGCTAGGTTTTGGGAAAGTGGAATTGGAAAAAAAATCCCTTAACTTAAATTTCATTCAATGTCAACCTTCTCACCATCAAAGAACAGTAACAATCATGGTGGGTTGTTTAAACAAACCACAAACTGCCCACAAACCTGCTCTGAGGAACTAATAGGGAATCTGGGGTTCCAAGATACTGTGTGAGGAAAATAAAAAGCCAGACTGTAATGGTATTTGGAGTGCCATTTTCTTCCACAAGATTCCCTTAGACATGTTTCCATCCTCATCATCTCAGCCACGGGACTGAACTGAAATTTCCCCACTCATGAGAAGGTGCCAGTCGCTGAGTTTGACTTAGAGACTGAAATGCTGCCTCTGTTCAGATGCAAAGTCAGCAACTGGCAGGCCAGTGCACAGATTGGTTTTTGTAATGCAAACGAGATCCTCGTGAGCCCTCCAAATGGAAGCCCTCCAGTCTTGTTACACAAGTCTTAAATTCATTATTAACAGTGTAGCACTGCTAATTGTACAATTGTAATGTAGCATTTGGTAATTGCTCACTCTACAAACACTGTAAAGGCCTTAGAGAATGCATCTAATTATGGGCTTTTGACAGAAAGCAGCCTGGAAATCAGTCCAGGGCTGCAGAAGTGAGCGGCTCAGCTTCCTCATCCTCACAGAGCCCTGACAGATGGAGTTACAAGCCAAGTGAATCCTCTAGCCAGTGGCCACCAAAAGGGGAAACTTTCTTCACCCCTTTCTTCCACATCCTGCTTCCCCTTCTGGCTGTGCTGTCCAGCTTCTGTAGCAAAGGGCTGGAGGAAGTGCCAGGAGGCATCTGTTGGTGCTCATTTCTGGCCCTAGTGGGGGTGCAACTTCAAAATGAATCCAAGAATGGACCTTGGCTTCTACCGATCCCATGGAAGCAGTGCTGAGCAGTTTGGAGTGGCTGTGTGTGAGTTAGCTGCTGAGATGATTTCTTGCTGGGATGAAGCTGATTTTCTTCCAGTAGCTGGTCTGGGACTGTGCTTTGGATCTGTGCTGGAAGCAGTGGATCCCACGGGGATGTGTCAGTCCCTTGCACAGTGCCAGGGGCTGCTCTGCTCCTCAGCCACCCCACAGCCAGGGCGGCACCAGGAGCTGGGGGGGGTTTGCATTCCCAAGACACTGTCATGTGTGCTGGAGGCTGGCTGTCCCGGGAATGCCTGAGCTCCTGCCTGGTATGGGAAGCAGGGAATGACTTCCTTTTGCTGTGTTTGTGTGCACAGCTTCTCCTTCAGCTGTTAAACTGACTTTACCTCGACTCCCCAGGGTTTATGGTTTGCTCTCCCTGCTCTGTACCCTCCCTGCAGACAGTGGTCAGTGGCAGGGTGAGCTGAGCTGCTGGCTGGGGTGAGCCCCAGGGCACCTGTGGGGCCAGGGCTGCTGCAGGCTGATGGTGGCTCCCGGAGCTGAGCTGCTCCTGCCCCGAGCCCCAGGCAGGGCTGGCAGCAGGGGCACAGCCCGGGGCCCTCTGTGTGCCCTGTGAGCCAGCACAGCCCACACAGTCAGGAGGGCTCGGGGCTGCTGACCCCCAGCCCAGCCCCTCTGCCCTGAGCATCAGCGCTGCACACAGGGCAGCACCACAGCTCTACACATTGTTCATTAAACCCGTGTTAAACATGGAAAAAACTGCAAAAATGAGCCTTGGTATTTCACATTTAATACATGAATATTTTGGTGTTTAATGCATTTTGGTGTTTCTCATGTTTGGAGGTAAAAAAAAAAGGATCAAAAAAGCTCTTTTCTGTCTTTCTGCTGGAAATGTATTAAGGTTTTCTGAATTGATATGATAAATTTGCTTTAAAAAACTAGTCTAGAATCAGATGGAATGAACAGAATATCTAGAAATGCTTTTCCAGTAAGATGGCCAAGGCAAAAGGTTATTTCTTTTTACTTCTGTTTTTTGGAGAAAAAAGGTAATTCACTGTTGTTGTTTCAGAGCCAGAGCTCTCCCTGCAGTGCTGCTCTCGGATGTGACCAGCAGTGCAATCCTACCCTGAACTGTGCCAGGCCTGTCTCACATGTGACAAGTGGTCAAGAATGTGGGAGATAATAAAGGTAAGAAGACAATGTGTGCTTTCAGTGACTGGCTGGAACAATTGCCTGTAAGCCTCAGCAGTGTGCTATTGGCTAGAAAGTTTTTAAAATGATCTGTAACACAGAAATCTTTGGCTGCTGCTGGCTGCACATGAGCTCTGCCATCTTCCTGTTGTCTCAACCCTGTGACGAGGCTGATGCTGCAATAAAGCTCAAGGACTGCACCCCAGCAGTCCCATCCTGCTGGTGAAACACAGAGGAGTGTGCTGGCAGCTCCGGACCCTGTGGGAGCTGGGCTCAGGCTCTGGCCGTGGGGAGCAGCCCGAGAGCAGGGGGACAGGGCTGACCCTTCCTGGGGTGCAGGGCTGCAGGGCTGCAGGGGAGCAGGGGTGCAGGGGAGCAGGGCTGCAGGGGTGCAGGGCTGCAGGGCTGCAGGGGTGCAGGGGTGCAGGGCTGCAGGGGTGCAGGGCTGCAGGGCTGCAGGGGTGCAGGGCTGCAGGGGTGCATGGCTCCTGGGCTCCTGGGCTCTGTGCCAGCACGCTCAGGAGCCCCATGCCCTCTTGGGCAGCTCTGACCCAGGAGGAAAAGCATCTTTTCTCCTCTGATTTTCAGCATTTCTCAACCTGTTCACGTGACCAAACTCTTCTTGCAGCCCTGTTTTTCCAAGCCCCGTGGCAGCCCCAGGGCTCATCCTTCGTGTCCAGTGTGAGCTCCCAGGACCAGCAGGCACGTGGCTGGTCAGGACAGCAGCTTGGGGGTGGAAAGAGAGGAATCTGGTCTGGGGGTGGCTGCAGAGCTCTCAGTAGCCCCTGATCCCCCATTTAACCCACAGCCAACCCCGGCACATTAGGAAATGTTACCCAGGACCTGAGAAACATAGGAAAAGCAGGAAATCATTCCTCTTTGGGGACTGGACTTAAAGGAAAAGAATACCTGTGTTTGGAAGCTACAGTGGGAAACTGAAGATCAGAAGTAAAACAAGCATTTTTGTTGAGGGCAGCAGGAGATTGGAGCAGCTTCCCCAAGGGGCCGGTCGAGTTTTGCCTATGGAAGTTGTTTTCCTTCAGCCCAGCCTGGGTTCATTTCCAGAAGAATGTCAAACCCCAGACCCGGGGGCTGCCGGTGTGTGCCCTGTGGCAGGCCAGACTGGCAGGATGCAGCTCCCTCTTCTCCTCCAGGAATGCAGCCCCAGGACCGAGGATCCTGTCCTTGAGAGGGGACAAGGAGCTGCAGAGAGCTCCTTGTGGCAACAGCAGTGAGAGGGCAATTAGCAGCGACAGCTCCTGACCCCGGCGTTCCCCATCTCCCCGACTCCTGTAAAGGAAGTTGTTAGTCAAATACTGTGCCTTCAATTAGTGCTAATTACCGTGGAGTCATGGCATCCCGAGATTTTAAACACAGTGAGGAAGTCTTGTGTGATTAGGGACCATCAGGCGACTGTGTGAGGGGTTTCCATGCAGCACATTCCTGACAAGATGCTTCATGCCCAACAGGTGACTTTCTATGATCTTTAATCTGCACATAATATTGTTAAAATAAGGCAGGCTGGCAGACTGAGACACAGCAGAGGGCCCATGTCCTCCTCTTGCACCTCTCAAAAACCAGAACCAAAGGGATACCTGGAACCTTGTGACTTTCCTGTGACTCCTAGCTAATCTTTTGGCTAACACAGCCCATAGCCCACCAGCCTGGTGTGTGCTGGGAGAGCATCACTGGGTGAGAGCAAGGGCCCCACGATGGCAGGAGGTGGCCAGAAAGAGCTAAGGCTCTGCAATGCAGCCACTCCTCCCCGTCCCTGCAGCCGGCATCTCCACATATCCCCTGCCAGGAGGCTCAGCTGGGTCTGCTGACTCTAGGGAACAGAGCACACCAGGCTGGGGGGTGTAAAAGTCAGCTCACCCCAAAAGCCTTTGCAGGGGATCCCACAGCAGTGGGACTGCTGAGGTTTCCCTGCCCCTTTAGTGCTGGAGAGGATGCCCAGTCCATGATGATGGAGGAGGAGAAATGAACACTCACCCCTGGGCTGGGATCTCCTTGGCTCAGAGGTGTGGGATTCAGCTGTGGTTATGCATTATGGGATCTCATATGGCTTGAGTGGTGAATAAGTGAATTCATGTGAATCCCTTGGGCGGAGGGGATCCAGCCCTTGCTTGGTTGTTGTGTCCCCTAATGAGTGCATTGATTTACAGAGCACTTTGTCCTGTGAGAGACCAGCCCTCCTTGGTCTCCTCCTGCCAGCTGAGAGGGAGTGTGTCCGTGGCCAGGCAGGGCAGGGCAGTGGTGCCCTCAGGAGCAGGGGCTCAGGGGAGCAGGGGCTGCCTGGCCATGCAGCCTGTAGGGACACACAGAGGTTTCCACCTGCTCAGGGGGGTGTAGCAGCAACACTGAGCCTGCAAAAATGAAAGGAGGGTGGGCACCAGGAGCAATGAAGTGATTTTAGCATCTCTGTGTCTCTAGAAGGGGTTAAATGCAAGCCTGACTCAGGACCTTGAGCCTGGTTTGTGTTGTGAACATGCACAAGACCTGGTAGTGAATGCCCAGGCCAGAGAGAAGAGCAGACCCTGGGCTGCAAACACTGTGTCGTGGTTCAAATGAGGAATTCAGCACTCGGAAATTGCTCTGTCTCTGCCTTATTAGATTATCTTGCTGCTCTTTCTTCCTCCTCTGTAGGGCTCTTTATTCAGAATTTGCTCAAATATTTTCCTTCAGAAGATTTAATATCTCAAAGTGCAAATATCCAAACCCTGTATCATTTTGTAATTTCATACTCTGTAGTTCTTTCATATGCATATCAATCATTTGCCATCCTTTTGAAGGATGCAGCTTGAGTAACGGTAGTGAAAGAAAACCCATTCAGTGTTGATTTTAATTGAACAAGCTCGGAAGCAGTGGGGATCCATGCCAGACGCCAGTTCGCTCTTTTTTGAAGAGTTATTACTGGAATTCTTTTGCTTCTGTGTCTCTGGGTTGTTTGGTTTTTGTTTTTTTTTTTTTTTCAATTAGCAGCTTCTCAAAAATATTAGTTATCTTATTATTTCCCCAGTTCTGCTCGTTTGGGATGCTCATGCATAATAATCACTAAATTCACTTTCTCCTCCCATTCCAGTGGAATACAGTATTCCTTGTCTCTGCTGGAGCAACGCTCCAGCCTGCATTCCAAAGCAATTTTTGAAGTGAAAATTAACTCCTTTTTGGTGCAACATTTTCATTGTGGTTATGGCAATGGTGAGCTCCTGTGGACTCTAAACTGCAACTGTAGAGACTGTAAACATTATAAATTGAAGACTGCCAAGGCTGTAAATAAAAGTTTATTCTTTCTTCTGTTTACAAATGAGGTGTAGAGTAGCTCTTCATCCTCCCACCATGATGAGCTGATCATTAGCCCTCAGCTAATGTTGCTTGGATAGAAGAGAGGAGATGGAATATCCAGAAGAGTAATATTTTGAATTACTGGACATTCTTTTCCATACAAAATTTGGCTTAAGGAAAAGAATTAAATCAGCAGCTGGTAGAACAACAAATTGCCATCTATTCTGGAAATGAGCTCTGCACATGGCTCTGACAGTGCTGAAGGAATTGTGGCAGGCTGGAGATGGAGACTTTGCTGTTTTCTACTGAGAAGTCATCTGAACAAAAAAGGAATAAATCGTGTATAGAAATAAATGTGAATAAGGAAGAACTTTAGAAGAACAAGACCCAGAACTCCAACATGAAGAGAGTGCAGGTGTTAAGGGAGCACGTTATTAAAATTCCAGAATCAAGGGGGAGGAGACAGGCAATGAAGCACATTGGGCTTAAACAGAACAGGGGAGGGGCACTGAGCCCTGGTGGCACAGGATTAGGTACCTGTGCTGCTTGTCAGCCCATTCCCTCTGCATGACACCCAACATTTCTGTCTGCTGAAATCATGGAACCACAGCATCACTTAGACTGGAAAAACCCTGTGAGAGCGCAGAGTCCATCCATCCTCCCAGTGCTTTCCAGCTGTCCAGGGATTGGAAGCTGCACCCAGGGATGGGCAACCATTGTTCTTCAACCCAGCAGGCTTCATGTCACCTTCAGAGAAGAAACAAACATGGAACTGTGTCCCCTAAAGCAGCCCAGCAGAGCACAGCACTGCACAGCAGCCCTGGCTCTTTCCCTGCTGTACAGGTTGGCTTTGCCTTCCATGTCCAGCGGCGCTGGTCCCCTCAGAACCACAAGTACTCAAAACACAGGTGTGTCTGTTTGTAGAGGCGGAATGATGGGGCTGCCCACGGTGTCAGCCCTCTCCTCATGCCAGCTGTGCCCCAGCTCCATCCCACACCTCAGCACTGCCTGTCAGCCGCAGTGGGCCCCTGCCAGCCTGGGAACACCAAGTCCAGAGCCTGGAGGTGACAACAACACCTGTCAGAAGGAAATGGCCTTTTGCAGGCAGCAGGTTTTTTGGGACAGGCTATTTTTCTAAATTATGACTGGGCTTAGTCTCTATTTTTATTCACAGCCCTGCAATATATGTGTGTTTCTTCCCATAATATTTCCTCCCACCCCTATTTCCAAATTAAACAAGCCATGCTCTGGGTGAGCTCGTGTCCCTGCCAGGCCACCATGGGTGAGAAAATCCATTGTGTGGGGCACAAAGCTGGCTGAAGAGAGCCCTGAGCTCGTGTGCTGGCTCCAGGGTGGGCAGAGCCTGCCTGTGGGGTGTGGGCTGAGGCAGACAAGGCTCCTTGCCAGCTCAGGAATGTTTTCCCTGTTGTGCCTCTGGACCTTCCCAGACAAAGCTGTGCTCGTGCAATGCAGAATCGTGGCAGGTTGCCATCCCTGCAGGACACTCGCTGCTCATCCCCGTGTGTCTGACAGTTAAAGCACTTTTTAAACAAGCCAGGTACCAACAGCTAGAAGCCTTCAAAGAAACATGCAAGAAATTAAAAAAAAAAATCAGCACATTATTTTATTTCTCAAAGAACAAATTGTTAAAATATTAAGCAAACATACACTACAATTACTTTACTTGTGACTTTAAATCTGTTTTCTGATTAAAAATGCAATTAAGTATTATTAGCTATTAAGTATCTTGGTTTGGTTCCACCAGATGAAGCCAGTTGGTTTGAGGGTAAGCCTGTCCCAGCCCCCACCCGTGTTGGTTTTGGCTGTGAGGTCTGACTCACTGGCAGTGTGGGCTGGCACATGAAGGCCAGGGCACCAGTACCCGCTGGGGCTTCACCACACACCAGTGCACCCCAGGGAGAATGTCACACCAGCTCACCTCAAATAAAATCAGAAGTAGTGCTGAGGTCTGTGTGCCCCGGCCAGGTTTAGCACTGCCTGCCCTGAGCCTCCCTGGCCAGGGAGGGTGAGAGCTGGGGCTCCAGGACAGCTGGGCAGCGTCCTCACCCCTGGCCTGGCAGCAGGGAGACACAGGGCTCCCGAAGGAGCAGGATCGCTCCCTGCCACTTTTTGTACAATGCAACAGCTCCCCCATCGTACAGGCTAAAGAACTTAAAATGGAAAAGCATCCCCAGGAAATGATGGCTGGGTTAACTCCACATGCTTCCTCGGTTCTTCTGGAAGGAGAGGCTGGCAGTGCACTGCTACCTGAGGCGTTCTTGTCTCCAAGGTGCTCCAGGGAAGAGAAATCCACTTCACGCAAGGTGACATTTGACATTTCAGTGATTAGGGCAGTGAATTTTCTCCTGGTAAGGATGAATAAGCATTGCGGGCTGCAGACACTTTTTGCTGAGGTGCCGCAGTCTCTCAAGGAGCAGTACTGCCTCTTGCCATGCATTCTGCGGGCTGTGGGAGGCGGCGGTGCCGGCTGCACTGCTGCCGCTCTCCTTTAGGGTGTACACGCTGCACGCGGTTCCAGCTCCGGCCCGGCGGGGAAGGCGCCCGTGCCGCGGAGAGCCGTGCCAGAGCCGTGCCAGAGCCGTGCCCAGAGCAGTGACCCTGTCCCCGAGCAGCTCCTGGCACAGCTGCCACCACCGCCGACACGGGCAGCCCGCCGCTGCTGTGCCCCGGCAGCCGCTGGCAGGGATGCTGCCGGCCCCGGCACAGCTCCAAGCCTTGCTCGGGTCTGTGGCGTGGGGCTGGGCGGGAGCTCTGAAAGGATCAGGGATCCCTGTGGCACCGCGGTGCCGTGGGCAGCAGGCTGGGTGAGCATGGGGGCACCCTGTCGCCAGCAGCTGCAGCACGGTGGCACTGTG
Source organism: Passer montanus (assembly GCF_014805655.1). NCBI lineage: Eukaryota > Metazoa > Chordata > Aves > Passeriformes > Passeridae > Passer > Passer montanus. Next base: position 162,409 of record NW_024365493.1, read on the forward strand.
CCCGGGCCCCGGGTCCCTCCTTCCGGAGGTGACTGAGGGTTAGAAAGTGCATAAAAGAGCTCTCTGTGATAGTTAAACAAAGCACTTTCCTCCCGGTCTCATTATTTCAGAAAAAAAAAAAAAGAAAAAAAAAAGAAATAATTTTAAAATTATATCTGTGAGGGAAAAAAAAGATTTCAGGTTAAGGAGTTACCAGCTCTGCCAGTAAGAAAACATTTTAACACTAGTTGGAGAGAGCAAGACAAAACTCCCAGCAAGGGCTTGTTCAGAAGGGTAAGAGGGGAGGTGACTGAGCCCCAGCAGGGTGAGGGTCCCCAAGGCAGGGTGAATCCTGGCCAGAGTAGGTGGGAGCTCACCTGAGTAATCCTGAGCATCCCCAGTGCCAGGGCCACGCAGGACCGTGCTGTCCATGAGGTACACTGCCAGACACTGGGAATAAGGATGCCAGGACACGGGGCTGCCCCTCCCCAGGGCACCCAGGTTCGTCCCAGAACAGCCTGTCCCTGGGCACTGAAGGGACGTTCAGGCACAGATCCCCACAGAGTCACCGGGGACAGCCAGGAACAGCCCAGGAGAGAGCCCAGGAGAGGTCCCAGTGGAGCAGTGAACAAGAGGGAGGGGAACAGTTTCAGGGTAAGACCTGCAAGAGACAGCAGCCACACACTGTCACTTAGGTCTGGGTCCAGGATCAGACAAGCAGGCTTTCCATCCCAGCCAGGAGCGAGTGAACCTCCCCAGCACACCCACAGCTCCCACACTCCTGGATGCCCCAGGGAGGTGCAGTTTTCCCTCTGGGTACATTAACTAGGCAGTGGTGTCATCTCAGTCTCATGTCCAGCAGGGATTTCAGGCTGACAAAGAAGATGCAGCAGCCCTTGATCAAACACCTGAGGCCAGAGAACACAGGACATTGCTTCAGCTGCAAGGATGCGGAGCTCCTGGGCTGCACTGCACTGGTACCAGGTCAGAGTGGTCCTGAACCAGCCCTCACAGTGTGTTTGTGCTGGATGGTGCAAACCACTGCACCCCCCAGCACACACCAGGCTCTGGGCACATGCTTCCACTGAGTTTCCACCGAGCTTCTCCATGTTCCTATGGCCAGGGAAGCTGTGCCCCGATGTTTGCCTCCTCTTCCAGCACCAGCCACACTGCTGGCATCACTGGCATGCCAGCCTCCCTGCTTCTGGGGCAGCAGAGAACTGACAGAGCAGCAAATGCTTGAACCTGAAGCCCAAGAGGCTGGTGGATGCCAGCCAAGACCACGGATGTTTTACCAGGGAGCATCTTATTGTCTCTCCTCTCTCTCCACAGGGGAGCACACTGTGAACGCCAAATCAGGCTGAGCATGACACTGCCTCCAGCTCCAAAGGAGACCAGTGCTAGGACTGAGTGTGGGGCAGAGACCGCCCCAGCAAAGCCAGCTGACGTGAGTTCCTTTGAGGGAGAGAAGATTTAGGCTCATTTCCTCCTGCCAGCCTCTGTCCCCTGTAACAGCTCGAACGAGCTCCGTGAAAGAGCAGCTGGTAATGGGAGATAAACACTAACTGAGGCTCAGCCTGGCAGCCCAGCCCTGGACAGCTCCAGAGGCTGCCAGAAGGACCGAGGATGATGCAGCTCTGGCAGCTGTGTTCCTTGCGAGACCAGGGTCACGGGCTGCAGTGGAGACCACTTCACAGTTCTCAGGTCACACGGACAGCCCTGAGCCCCGGAACACTGATGTGTTCCCTCTTCTCACCCTTACCGAAGGCAGACGCTGCATCCCAAGGCACAAAAAACTTTGGCATGGTGTCAGCAGAGAGGCATGAGGACTGCCACGGCACCTTCCCGTTTCTGGAACGGGGCTCCTACCAGGTGCATCCCCAGCCAGAAGATGAATCCCGGCAGCATTGCCCCCGCTGCCTCCGAGCGTGCCGAGCAGTCCGTGGGTTTTCTCCTGCACCCTCGGCGGCAGCGGCCACGCGGGCTGGTCCGGCTGCAGAGTCCCGGGGCAGCCCCGGAGGAGCCGGCAATTGCCTCCCGTGCCAGGGGGAGGGTGTCGGGGAGAGGGGCCGCTGCCCAGTGGTGGCAGGGCACGTGCCTGCACATCCCTCCAGGTGCGGGGTCACTGGCCGCTGACGAGGTTCGTTAATTAGCTCCTCTTCCAGGCTCTCCAGGCAGTGCTCCTCTTCTTCGGGTCCTGCAACATCCCCGGCGTTTCCCCACAAAAGCGCACTAGAAAAGGGTGCAGTGTTCCATAGCACGAAATGCACTCTCCTCCCTGTTAGAGATCCAGGAGAAAGGTAACGATGCCGCAATCCCCAAAAGCGCTCCAATTTACTGCCCCCACAGATGACCCAGCCTTTCCTTCTCCTGCCAGGATCAACCCTGCTAAAAGTCCGGTGTTTCAGTCCCTGTCCTCGGGCAGGGCACGGGCAGGGTGCGGGCAGCTGCGTGCCCCGAGGGTGGACAGGAGCCCTCGCCATGCCGGCGGCGCGGAGCGGAGCGGAGCTGCCTCCGCGCTCCCACCCCGCGCCGCGGGACGGTTCCGCCGGTGCATCTACCGGATCGCTCGTCAGGCCAAACCCCCGCGCACCGCCCCCGCCCGCCGCCCGCTCCGGACCCGGGGCCCCGGGCGGCGGCTGGGGGAGGGCTGTGGCCCCGGGAGGGCTGCGGGGTGCCCCGAGGGTCGTGGCCGCTCTCGGCGCCCGTCGCCGCAGCCCGGCCGCGGCGTGGCGGGGCAGGCGGAGGCGTGTCCGCATCCGTGCCGGTGCCCGTGCCCGGTCCCGCCCGGCGGCGCGCAGCCCCGAGCCCGGCGCGGCGGCCCATT
>NW_024365493.1:165683-166011 GCF_014805655.1 Passer montanus
GGAGCCGCATGGCCCTGCCGCCGGCCGCCCCGCGCTAGCGGCACCCGCACCCGGGAGGCGCCGGCCCGGCGGCGGGGCTGCCCGCGCCTCGGCCACGTCCGTCTGTCCATCCGTCCGTCCGTCCAGTGCAGCGCGCAGGATCCCGCAGCGGGGTGCGGAGCGGCAGCGCTTGGCGAGGATTAACCTGGCGCAGGTACACGACAAGGTCAGCGCCGGCGGGAGCAGAACGGGGCGGGCTGCCCGGTGCGGGGCGATGCGGGCGGGCTGATGCGGGCGGGCTGTCCCGCGCCTCCCGCCCCCGCCGCGCGTGTGTGCATGTGCCGCCGCC